>NC_079225.1:17795340-18095340 GCF_029633865.1 Lampris incognitus | reverse complement strand
TAAGTAATGAATCTAGAGCACCCGCCCTTGCATATGCAATATCCAACCGATTCTTTGTTGGATATGATGTGGTGAAATGTTTGTGATGGTATTTTATATCAAATATAGATTCATTTTGCTCCATGGTTTGCAAACAGTAAAAGCAGAGACAAACTGTATTCAGTGTTCATATTGGTGAGTCATGCTCACACCACCCGCTGGCAGATTAAAACCAAACACGGTGCCAGAAATAAATAGAGGAGCATATATCCAGCTGCTTTTCAGCTCAGTATTTTGCCCCTAGTGTTACAAATATGGTTACACTAAACGGATCAGAAATAAGCAACGCTTAAATAAGATTATTCAGCGCACAGAGATCCCAATTTTAAATCGAATAACGTGATTAGGTATTGGATGTGAATTGGCAGCCATCATTGACTCAAAACAAACACCGTGAGAAATGGCCTAGGACAGGCAATGGGAATGAAGATAAACCAGTGCCCCTGGGAGCTTAATTACTTCTCAGGCAATCTTATTGTTTGCCAGGAACAACCTGCCTGTCATTCAGTTTAAGATAACTGCATTGTCCTCAAAGAGAATAAGATGCCATATGTTCAGGTTGGCACTGTCAAATAGCATCGAGGAGAGTTCAGCCTGCTGGCCTCCTTGTTTCCTCCTCACTTCTTGTCTCAAGGAGTTCTCTTTCGAGGCAAATGGGGACAGAGGCAGGGCTAATTGATTAAATGGCTATGCCAAGGACATGAGGTGCTACACACACATCATGGGAGAACCGATCTGCTAACACTTTACGGTAAAGACTATGGCGCCGGGGTGAGAAGGAAATAAATGACTGGTTAATTGATCAGATGAGTTGTGTTTGTTTTTACGTGTGCAGGCATTTGTGTATCTTCATACATCCGTCACTGTCCTATAAGCCCTATAGGCATAATTACAGGTCTCGTGGTTGATGAGATGGATTAATCAGCCCAGAAGTTAAGTGGCTCCTTAATTGGCAGCTGTGACCTCATCTGTCAATGCTGGACATCACATTTACAATGATGTGGTGTACAGACACACACATACGATGCACAGACAAATTGGCTTGCAATCGCACACACTCGCACAGTAGGTGAGAAGTTCCCTTCCTCAGCAGCTCTCATTTGCAGACTTGAAGCTTGGAGCTGATGAACGCCATCACTACTGCTGACCTCTCATCATGGTCTTGAAGCGCTGTCAGACCACTGAGCGATCCCTTCACACCTGAAATTCTGTGGACAGTGATCTCCAGGTTAGCAATGCGGCGGCAAACACGTTACTGGTCATAAGGGGGAGTCGGTAATAACAGCTTCACCAGAGGTTTTGAGTTTCCCGGATTACTCCTCTCAAATCTGACAGGCGGGGCTCTGTCTCTTACAGTAATGACTAAGAGACTATTATCCATTGCTCACAATGTCTCCTGGATGCAGACCTTCATTTGCATGCCCTCCACTGGGAGTTTCTCCATTTCCCTCTCTCTCGCTTGCTCTCTCTCTCTCTCTCCCTCTTGCTTGCTCTCTCTCTCGCTCTGTCTCACTCGTTCTCTCTCTCTCCTGCTCTCTCTCTCTCGCTTGCTCTCACTCTCTCTCTCTCCCTCTTGCTTGCTCTCTCTCTCGCTCTGTCTCACTCGTTCTCTCTCTCTCCTGCTCTCTCTCTCGCTTGCTCTCACTCTCTCTCTCTCCCTCTTGCTTGCTCTCTCTCTCGCTCTGTCTCACTCGTTCTCTCTCTCTCCTGCTCTCTCTCTCTCGCTTGCTCTCAGTCTCTCTCTCTCCCTCTTGCTTGCTCTCTCTCTCGCTCTGTCTCGCTCGTTCTCTCTCTCTCCTCTCTCTCTCTCTCGCTTGCTCTCACTCTCTCTCCTGCTCTCTCTCTCTCGCTTGCTCTCGCTCTCTCTCTCCCACTCTCGCTCTGTCTGTCTGTCTGTCTCTCTGTCTCTCTCTCGCGCATTTCTTGTTCTTTATCTCTGTCGCTCTTACTTTCTTACTCTAAGGTCCAGAAATTACATTTAGCAAATCTGCCAATCAGACATAATTGGAAGCTCCATTAAATGGATGCATAGATGTTTATGCATGTGGAATACTATTCATCAAGCACGTCTATCCAAGAGCGAGTAAGGCAGAGTATACGCTATAGCTGTTCATGATAACAGTTTCTGAAAGATTTACCCACCGATAAAACACCAACACAATGCACAATATGGGTGTTCATATTTTCTCCTTGCTTGACAAACCTGGAGACATTTTGAGAACCGCATGCAGTTTAAGCACATATGGCCACATATGAAAAAGTCATATGATGAGCAAGATTGTTAATCGTTTATTGTTTATGCTAAAAGTTTTAAAAGATTTAAAAGAAAGCTAAAATATTGTTTATGCTAAAAGTTAACATGGGACCACAGCAGTACTCATCCTGTCTTTCTCGAAAACATTCAGCACTTTTTCTTTTTTTTTCAAAATTCTTAACAAGCCACTATTGTAAGTGGTCCCAGTCTCTATTTATCATCAGTTGTGGGGGGGGGGGGGGGGATTTGAGCACTCCATGTGTCTTTTGTGCATACCACTTGTAAACCACGCAGGGTGTTCTGCCTCATGATTGAATATTCCATTAGGGATTCAGAGTGCTTTCTCTGCCCCTCTGTCACCCTTGGGGGAGGATTACTGAAATAAAGCCACGCTGATAAATGTGTTTCTGTGGACCCCCTAAGGCTCATCAAAGTGCCATGTTGCCAGCAGACCATTTGTCTCTGAGTGGTAAACACACATTGTAAACTCAGAAGTGAAAGCATATTTCAATGAGCAGTCCACTCTGCTGGGGGTTCAGAACTGGGCTTTAAACGCGGGTTGATGTTTTGAAGGAGAGTGTATGTGTGTGTGTGTGTGTGTGTGTGTGTGTGTGTGTGTGTGTGTGTGTGTGTATTGATGGCCACTTTCGCTGTAATTTTTCCTCACAATTACATTGATTCTCACATTAATCCATACGTTACTCTTAAATCTATGCATTCTTTGTATGTAATAGTAAGGCCCACCGTCCACACCATTGAGTAGATGTGGCATAAGAGGAAACGATAGGACCCATAATATGGTAAACTGTGCCTGGACAGGGCAAAGCCAGCAGAAACTCTGGTGGAGGCCCATAGTGGTCCTGTCATCTAATCAGCTAATCGGACTATCTAGTGCCTGTCACAGTTTTGATTTTTTCCCCCTTTTTTCTTCCCATTGCAATTGGCCAATTACCCCACTCTCTGAGCTGGCCCGGTCTCTGCTCCACCCCCTCTGCCGAGCTGGGAAGGGCTGCAGACTACCACATGCCTCCTCCAATACATGTGGAGTCACCAGTTGCTTCTTTTCACTTTTCACCCGACAGTGAGGAGTTTCACCAGGGTGATGTATTGCGTGGGAGGGTCATGCTATTCCCCCCACTTCCTCCTCCCTCCTGAACAGGCGCCCCGACCAACCAGAGGAGGCGCTAGTGCAGCAACCAGGACACATACCCACACCCGGCTTCCCACCCGCAGACACAGCCAATTGTGTCTGTTGGGACGCCCGACCAAGCCGGAGATAACATGGGGATTCGAATCTGTGATCCCCATATTGATAGACAACAGAATAGACCACCACAGTACCCAGACACCTAAACTGTTAGAGTTTTACCTGCTGAAGCAAATGATCAGAGGTCTTGGGGCTGAAAAGACCTCAACCTCTTCTCAAACTTAAAATGGGTGAGAAGCCTAGCTCACACTCACCTGGAGCAGGATGTACATGGAATGTGTAGATGATGAGTAGTAGATGAGTAGAACCGGTGCTATAGGATGAACTGAATGCCAGGTTAAGGCACCTGATGCCGACGATCATCACTACCCAGGGAAGACATTGGTTGATGTGGACATCAGGATGGCAGCCATGGATGTCAGAATCCACTGAGGAGTGTGTAACAACTCACCTGAATGAACCAGCCCTGAACATAGAGAGACAGGACTGTACTCAACTGTCGCCACCGAACAATAAATGTGCATATATCTTGGGGTGCTCAGGACCATCCATGGAGTGCATAGAACCTGCAGGTGTGGGTTTGGGTGGAAATGCCTGGATGAAGGGTAACAATGCAATCTGAGGTGGTTGCTAATTGCTAAAGCAAGACGGTGGCAGAAGCGACTATCCTTGCAGAAGAGATTGTTGTGTGTGAGACGGCGTAATCCTCCATGGGTGTCAGAAAGCTCTGCCAGATTAGCCGCCCAGCTGCAGTGGCATAATGATGAAAGGAATATATCGTGCACATGTATGTTTCACCGGGTGGGTTTGGCCTGGGCGCCGAGCTTCAAACATGTTGGGTCCATATAGGGAATTATGCTCCAATACAGACACACACTGAGTGCAAGTTAATGTCATGCATTCATTGTATGTGAGAATAATGTGTCTGCATGGGAAAAGTGGGCATGCATGTGGAAGTATTTTATGTATGTGAGGTGTCCAGGATTAATTACAGCCTACACGGCACCTCATATTTATGCATGTGAGTGTGTACGTGTACTATATTTCCAATTTTCTCTTTAGAGTAATGTGCATCATTTGAATCAGGGGGTCACACTGCATCTATAAAAAGGAATTCACATATCTGGAACCTGGCCAATATTATCTAGGATTAGATGAATGCATATTCTGGGGGATGAAATTGATTTCTGGAGGTAGTCTGTTCAGCGTGGCCAAGGTTTAATAAGGTGAACATGAGCCTCCACTCTGGAACAGCCGAACACATATCTCTCCAGTGCTTTTGCTTTCGCTGCTACATCAGCACCTCTGGCTTTGAGGGATTTTTCTGATTTTTCCCCCTTTTTCTCCCCGCTTGTACTTGGCCAATTACCCTATTTTCTGAGCCATCCCGGTCTCTGCTCCACTCCCTCTGCTGATCCAGGGAGGGCTGCAGACTACCACATGCCTCCTCTGATACATGTGGAGTCACCAGCCACTTCCTTTCACCTGACAAGTGAGGGGTTTCACCAGGGTGACGTAGCGCGTGGGAGGATCACCCCATTCCCCCTAGTGCCCTGACCGACCAGAGGAGGCGCTAGTGCAACGACCAGGGCACATACCCACATCTGGTTTCCCACCCGCGGATACAGCCAATTGTGTCTGTAGGGACGCCCAACCAAGCCAGAGGTAACACAGGGATTCGAACTGGCAATTCGTGTGTTGGTAGGCACTGACTGTTGTTTTTGACCATACAAATTCATTCAAAACCCTATTTTTGATCTTCCAGAAATGTCCGGTCATCAATCTGGAAGCAAGTTGATTTTGTGAACAATTCTTCAAAAGTTGACTTTTTCATGGTACAAGGTCGAAATGCAGCCGTGGCGTTAAGTGCTGCCTTCGACTGTAACCTTGAAAAGTAGAAAAGCTGCAGGGGTCGGGCCAGATATAAAGACTGAAGGATAGGCTCCATTGTTGTTAGAACCAGTCCTGTGATTGTGCTGTATGGACAAAAACTTCACCGATTGCTTTTATAATGAGAACCTTTGCAGAAATGTCTCTCGCTGTCCAACGGGGGAGGCCTTCAAATGCCAAAATAAGTCATCTCCTCTCCCAATCACTTCCTCTCTTTGAACATTCAATTTCCTGGGTTTTTTTTTCTTAATTTATTTATTCTTTTATTTCCTCTGCAGTCAAGAAAAGTGTTGGCATTCATATCGACTCCAGTAGAAAGCCCCGTGTTTTTATGCTGTGTTTGTATGTTGACTGTGGGGTTAATGTGTCCATCATCTCGGAGGTTTCATTCTGCTCGCTATTGGTCACGGATCTACTGGTGAGCTGTATTCCAGGCAAGATTTGTAACAGCCACCTCCTAATCATTTCACCATTTGGTTGAATTATTGCTCCTCTCCAAATCATCACCATATGTCTAATGATCCGTCCTTTAATAAACTCGGCCGTGCATGGCAGCTGAAGGACAGGAGTTAAGTGAAATGGGTTATCATGGCTAAGAGAGCTGGTTTCGCTACGTGCTCAAAATGCTTTGTTCGCCGCACACACATACCCGTGCAAACTTACATGCACACACAAACACAGAGACCTCTAATTCTAATAATAATAGGTTGAGATGCCCGAGGAATGTGTTCAAGCAAGCAAAAACACCCCACTGCTGGTTTGGCACAAACGGACTGCGGAGTTATTTGAATCGCAGCTCTACTATTTTCTGCCCCTCATGCAATCAGGAGTTTATTGTGTATTGTGTATTTCCATGTTTAGCATAGGGCAAGACAACTGGCAAGACAACAGGCTGTGGTAATTTATTCACTAGTCATTTCAGTCAGGGTTTTTTTGGTGCGTGACTGGGAAAACGGCTCTGCAGAGGCATGGCTGGCTGAAGCAGACACGGAGCATGGATCCAGCTAGACCCAGGCTCCTGTTAGTGGCCAAGCCACAACAGAAATTGAATCCATGTTTTCTAATAGCAGTAGGGAAAAGATCAGTTACCCTCGAAAGTAGCTGCAATAGACAACAGAGCTCTCTTAAGGGAATACTGTACGTGTGAATGTGTGTACGTTGCCATTTACTCTACTTGTTCTCGAGAAGGTAATGTGAATGTAAACCCCTTTAACGGTGATTTAAGGCTATACAAATAAATTTGACTTGATTTGATTTAACTTAATTTGATTTGTGTGTGTGTGGGTGTGTGTATTTTTGAGTGCGATTGTGAGTGTGTATGCGTATTTGTGGGTGTGTACAATCATGCAGACTATACAGTAACTGTTGTTCTTGCAGAGGCGTTGCAGTTTGCTGAAAATAATAGGGGTTTGCAGATCCCTGAAATAGCATCGGTAGGAGACAGGTTTATGAATGAGAAAATCAACTTGTGCTTGTTTACTGAGGGAGTTTTCACAACCTGCCTTTGTTAGATGGCCATCTCTTCAGCTTTCCTATAGCCACTTTATTATTGTTAACGGTGCCACACCTTTGCATGCTGCAGGGAACGTGTTATGGCAGCATTCATTTTGTGTATAATTCCAGTAATTGGACCATTATTTGCCTTTCCTGTCCTCGTGAAAGGGGAAATACTTCTGCCTCGGTTTCATTACCCTTCCAAATGAAAATATTTTGGGCTGTTTTCTTTACTTTCATTTTGCAGCTTGGCGAGACAACATTCGTCGTTGTCACGTCAAGACAATGCTTCTTGTATTGAGACTTTTGCAATTTACAGTGACAGAGGATGCTGTCAAAATATGACAAATTGGCCAGTACATGCTATTACATTGTCAATTTCCTGTCCATTTGTGTTCTTTAACTTGAGCGAAAAAGTCCAAAACGGTCTCATTTCCCCTAACTTCTCCCCAGTCAAACCAGAGACAGGGTGGAGAGACAGCTGTTGTGTTTCACCAATAGTTTTCGTAGCTAGAAAGCTCTTTTACAGCAATGGTATATTGCATACATCCTTACTTCAAACCCTTGTCTTCAACTTTTGACCAGCAGTCAACTCTGCTGTAGTAGTGCTTGGCTGAGTATCTTATTAAGAGTACTTCAGTCATAGCAGATTAGGCAAGAGAGCATCACCCACAGGGTTTTTTGTTTTCTTTTTTTTGTTTGACCATTCTAGGAACATGAACTGGACAACCTCTGGTCTACAGCCTCTGCCAACACAACTTCCTGTAATGAAAGGCTAAGGGGCCCTTGCGTGTGTTTGTCTCTCTCTGCCCTAGCCCCGACCCCCACCACCCATCCCTGTTTGACACAAGCCTTGCAGCGACCTCTGAACTTTATGTGGAGGGAAGTGTGAGTAGGGGGTAAGTGTGTAAAAGGCCACCACCACCCACTTTATTTTCATCATTGTACAGGTTACATTGAAATTTGTCTTCTGCATTTAACCCGTCCTTTTGCACAGGAGCAGTGGGCAGCTGCAGCACCCAGGGACAACTCCAGTCCTTCTTTCCATTGCCTTGCTCAGGGGCACAGACAGGAAGGAGTATTAACCCTAACATGCATGTCTTTTTGATGGTGGGAGGAAACCCACGCAGACACAGGGAGAGCATGCAAACTCCACACAGAAAGGATCTGGGACGGCCTGGGGTTCGAACCCAGGACCTTCTTGCTGTGAGGCAACAGTGCTAATCGCATAAACCTTACTAATACGGTTCGCTTCAGCTTTCTCTCTGGGACACAACTATCCGCTTAACCTTACATGGTTTACTTTAATCACAGTGGCGGCCCTCGCCTGTTAGTACCATGCTAACTAGCCTCCGAGGACCCAGCTCGCCTGGCATTAACGGCCATTCATCATGCATTGACGCAAACTAATGACTCAGGCCCTCCCTAAGTTTGCTGTGGTACAGAATTATGGGGCCTTTTTTGTCCAACCTTCTCGCTCAGCAGGACAAACGCTGGCGTTAGCATGAGCCAGATGACTCATTATGATCAATATTCCATTATTTGCGTTAATGCATTTATTATGGGCCCCTAAAGAGGGGAAGAAACGGAGAAGCAGAGACCCGCAGCGGAGACAGAAATACACCATGTGAAATGGAACTGACTTGTACAAGATTCAGAAAAGTATAAACTGTCAAGTCTGATATGCTGACATGAACTCATGAAGGAAGGTGTGCACCCCATCACTGACATGCTGACAACCTCACTTCCTCTGGGACCATGTTGTTACCACAGGGGAGGTTAGGTACGCTAGCAGGGCTGCCACACCCGGTACCTTTAAACCAACCTCAGTCAATGGTAGGTGGTCACTGCATGTCTCCTTGACACATGGTATCTCTTACAGCTGCTATAGGACTGTTGAATAGCGTAACTCTGACAACGGGCACAGTTTGTCACAGTAGTCTTTGGTACAGCTCACCTAGGTGGTCTCTGTATGTCCTTGGCATTGGTACAGCTCTCAATGTCCCCACCTGACGTCATGCCCAGCCAGAGTAGGATGCCATCTGTTGTCATCGTGACAACTCGAAAACCCCCTGCGGTCCTGTTTGCGTGCCATGCCTGATTGTTACCTGGTAAAGAAACAATAAGTTGGCTGGGTATCAACAGGTAGGCTATTTATGGTGTAGTCTCGCTCACAAGAGGACAATGCCCACCATGCACCTTAAAGGGACACTTCACTCCAAAATCAAAAATACACGTTTTTCCTCTTACCTATAGGGCTATTTATCCATCCAGATCGTTTTGTTGTGAGTTGCCGAGTTTTGCGATATCGGCCATAGAGATGTCTGCCTTCTCTTGAAATCAGTGGAACTGGATGGCACTCGGCTTGTGTTGCTCAAAGCAGCAAAAAAATACATTTGAAAAACTGAACAGAAGGGATGTACCGGTATACTCAACCCACGATTCGATTCGATTCACAATACTGGGTTCACGATGCAATTTTCTCACGATTTTTTTAACAAAATGAGATTGAAGACAATTTGTGACTGAAAAAGATTCCTTAATTTCCCAGATGCAAATCTACAAACTATATTTTCTCTTATCTTCTCTTTATCAAATTAAACAATCCTTTTTTTATCTTTGAGGTTTGACAGTGTTTTTTTTGTTTGTTTTTTTAAGCATATCTACATTTTCAGGCAGAAGCTGAGATCTCTGGACATTCACACTGTCCCACCTGCAGCTGTCATGTCTTCGCGTCCCCCCCCCTTTTTCTCCCCAATTGTACCCGTCCAATTACCCCACTCTTCCGAGCCATCCCGGTCGCTGCTCCACCCCCTCTGCCGATCCGGGGAGGGCTGCAGACTACCACATGCCTCCTCCCATACATGTGGAGTCACCAGCTGCTTCTTTTCACTTGACAGTGAGGAGTTTCACCAGGGGGACGTTGCGCGTGGGAGGATCACGCTATTCCCCCCAGTTCCCCCTCCCCCCAGCAGGCACCCAGACCGACCAGAGGAGGCGCTAGTGCAGCGACCAGGACACACACCCACATCGGGCTTCCCACCCGCAGACACGGCAAAATGTCATACGTAGGGACACCCGACCAAGCCGGAGGCAACACGGGGATTCGAACCGGCGATCCGCGTGTTGGTAGGCAACGGAATAGACCGCTACGCCACCCGGATGTCTCATCAAAGTCTAACCCTTCTTTTGTCTCGTGGGTCCACTCCTTGAGCTCCACATAAAAAGCCCTCGGTGTCTAAAAGTGGAAAGGAAAAAGAAAGAAGGTCGTTAGGTGTGAGACACCATTTCTCTCCCAAGTTCAGAGCCGGTCTATGCATAGCCGCATCCCCCCGCATGCCCCCGCACGCCCCCATGCCGCGGAGGGAGGACTATCTGCCGTCTGTGCGGATTGTGCATTCCGGTTACGGTGCCTCCGGATCATTGGTATGCAGAGCGCCGAGCACAAGTAGCGTATGTGCAGAGCCGAATCGGCGCGCACAGGTTTATTGAAATACTCTCCTCTTTCTCCTGGTAATTGCTCTGGCTTGCTCTACCTCTTCTCCACCCGTCTCTCTCACTCTCTCTGCTGTGCTGCAGTGCACGTCTCTGTTTTCTCCCTCTTCATTTTGCCGGTTCCCTCTTCCTGCCTGTCGCCCGACGTCCCTTGTTACTCTTTGTCATCCGTCTGTTCCCCTCCATATTGCTTTATCCACTTTGGCTCTACCTCCCTTTCCTCGTCCTCTGCTGTTTCCTCTCTCCATTTCCTCCTCCACTCCACTCCACTCCCCTACCACACCCACCACCACCCCTGTCCTCTTTTGTCACCTGTGAGATTGGAGAGGTGAACATAACCGGGATTCTCATCATGGCTCTCATGAATAGGTTATGCAGATGTCATTGGCACCGCCGCACCTCATAAATACTCGTCTTATTATGCGTCCCTACCGCCGCGCACGCACGGGGTCCTGGCGTTCATTCCGCCTGTCTGCCTTAGAATACATGTGGCACGTGTTGTGTTCCTGCAAATGGCCAAAATAAGCATATGTGCGTTTGTCTCTTCATCTCCGAGTGTGGCCTTTTTGCGGCGTTGCCCTTTGTGTAGGTTGCAACAAACACGACAGCTCCACAGATGGCACGGCGTGAATGAGCTACCTTTTCTTGCGGCGGTTTTCTCTGCTCTTTGTCTGCGAGTCATTAGAAAATCACTACTCATTCCCTCAGTCACTGCTCTTTTCTCTTTGTTGCTCTCTTTCGCTCTCGTCTTCTTGTCAGCCTCCACGCCCTAACTCCGGCTCTTTCTCTTTCCCTCTTTCCCATTCTCTTTCCCTATCTCACACGCACTTTCTCTCAAGGCCGTCGTAAGGAGAACGGCAACTGTATTATTCTGAGTGTGCATGTGTGTGTGCATGTACGTGTGTTTTTACCCTTGTAGATAGTCGTATGTTGTCTGATTCCTGTTAAACTCTCCCCGATGCCTCGCTTTGCTGAAGCTGCGGTGGAGGTGGTGTGGAGTTTGTTTTAGGATTACGCCTCAGTCTGAAATAATGTGCGGTGGTGCAGGAGGCAGAGCCGCCTTGTGTTAACTAAAACAGAATTAGGAATGTGAGTCTCTGTGCAGACGAGAGGAAGTTGAGTATCCCCGCCGACAAACGGACCTTGCTGATCAAATGAGAACTGAGGAGAAACTGCTCTTTTTGTCACTGTCTGTACACATGTGCCTGGCAAGAGATAGAAAAGGGGGGAGGTGAAAAGAGGACAAGTGCGATAAGGGGCTCTGGAGAGATGGGGGAGTCAGTTCATTTGTGGGTGAGTTCAATGATAGGTCACCATAAATGTGTGTGTAGTTTTCATCGGTTGGCACAATCTCAGAACTCATCGGCTATCGTCTAACGACGATTTAGTCTCTGAGGACAATGTCACTGCCCGGTCTGTAGCAGAAACCCCATTTGTTCTAACATCAACCTAACTCTAGCCTTAACTACGCTTTTCTTGCACCTGCGTGAGCCAACAATAACAACATGGCACATGTATAGAACAAATCGGTTTTCCGTATATCAGAATCAGAATACTTTATTCATCCCCAAGTATTGGGTATATTTCAGGACTTCCGGTGTAGCTACTGGCTGTTCACTTCCGTTTCCAATGAGGACTTCCTGTTCTGTATGCCCATCATTTTTTACAGTCTGATTAGCAACTTTAGACACAAGAATGGAGTTGGAGTTGAGAGATGATGTCTACAACTGGATTGTTTCGTCGACACAAGTCGATGTTTCTCCACACAATACAGAAACATTGATACTTTTTGTAGGTATTTTAGGTACAGACAACATCTCGGCCAATTTGTTCCGCCTCTTTCACTCCCCACATGGACTGTTTACTTGCATGCAACCTAATCTCTATTAACAGATTATATATATATATATATATATATATATATATATATATATATATATATATAAATTTACTTCTCACCCTTTTTCAGGTGGTGTGTGTCTTCCTCAAGCTCCGGTCCTCTGCCAGAGGCCTGGGAGTTTGAAGATTCTGCGCAGTGTCTTAGCTGTTCCTAGGACTGCACTCTTCTGGTTCCTAGGACCGCACTCTTCTGGACAGAGACCTCATGTTGTTCTGGGAATCTGCTGGCGCCAGTCTCCCAGTTGGGGGGTCACAGCCCCTGGTGCTCCTAATACCACTGGGACTACTGTGGATTTCACCTTCCACATCCAATCTAGTTCTTTCCTCAGCCCTTGGTATTTCTCTAGCTTCTCGTGCTCTTTCTTCCTGATGTTGCTGTCGTTTGGGATTGCTACATCGATCACTACTGCTGTCTTCTGTTCCTTGTTGACCACCACAATGTCTGGTTGGGTAGCCAGCACCTACTTGTCAGTCTGGACTGTACCCAAGGATCCAGGATCCAAGGACCCAAGGATCCAGGATTACAGTTGCAGTGGCATATACAAGCTCGTTGGTCTCTAATATGATGACAGTCGAGATATTGTGTAAGGCTGTGTTCATATCCACAAGGAGGCTTTGTGATGGCACTTTGTCACTGAGTCATGGAAGCCATGCCCCAGGGGTTGACTGTCTTTAGTCTGGCCATGATTCTCATTTTAACCTCAATAGCGTCAGCTGTCATGGCTGGTAGGATTGTTTCAGCTGGTTGGAGTCTGTCCTCATGTATTTCCTGCCTACTGGGTGGCCATTCAGGGTGCTGAATTGTGTAGTCATCCTGTTGGAGCCCCTCCATCTCAAGTTGTGACAGTAGCTTCCTTCTATTGATGTTTGAGCATTGAGCCCCTAGCAGCTTCCGAGTCACTGTGGAAGTAGGTCTTCTACTGGTCCACAGTTCCCACATTTGCGTCATATAACCCATCTCCAGGGGCCTGCTGTTATACTAGCATTCAGTCAGTTCCAGCTTCTCGCCCCAGGTCCATGAATGTCTTGTTCCAGTAGCCCGTTTCTCATCAGGTTGCCCTGGTTCTCCAACACCTGTGTATAGCAATAGGAGTCTAAGCCACAGATTCTTACTGGAGACTTTTCCCAACCGGGGTTTGAACCCTGATCTTCGGCATTCTTACCACCGAGCTATCTATCTGTCTGTCTGTCTGTCTGTCTATCTATGTGCTTCATATAGTCCCTCTCCAGGCGTCTGCTGTTATTCTCGGCCCTTGCCCATGGATGTCTTGTTCCAGTAGCCCATTTCTCATCAGGTTGCCCCGGTTGCGCAACACCTGACATGGACCTTGTTGACCCGGGCGACGTCCGAGCTGGTATAACTAACTCTATTCACGTATAGCTTTAAGAGTCTAAGCCATGGACTCTTACTAGATATTTGTCCCAACCGGGGTTTGAACCCCCGATCTCTGACATAGAACACTGAGGTTCTTACCAACTGAGCTATCCAGTGTACACTGAAAGACATAACTGCATAAGTCCATGCAGTGTCTTTGTCCACGCCTGCGTCTAAGTTTTGTCTTCTGTGAGAGCTGGCGCAGGATCGGCTGGTAGAGTGGGGCAGGCTAAGCTAACTGCTAGCCCATGCAGACCGGCAGTTCCGGTAACCCCGAGAGCGGTCTGGCAAGGGCCACACCTGGTGTTGACTGATGTTTTTGATGTTATCGTGAGGAGTGCGGGGAGGTGTGTCAAGGATGTCTGGCTGGTAGAGCTGGCACTGGATCAGCTGGGAGAGCTTGGTCTGCTTCATCCGGTGGGCCCGGCAATCACGGCCCTTGCCTGGAACTGCGCTTGAAGAGGAAATACCGAGGGCGGTCTGACAGGATGCGGAAGCGGCAGGCTAAGCTGACTGCTAGCCTATGCAGACCGGCGGTTCTAACATTCATCCTGGCTGGCGTTCATTCCCTTGGACAGTAATTTTTTTGTTTAGTTTTGGTATATGTGTTAGTTTGGATATGTGTTCTTGAAGTTTTTGGATATGTTTTTGTGTTGTACTGCTGTGGGCTGGGGTAAATGACATTTCATTTCATGTACGCAAGTGCATGAACTGAAATTCCTGATTCCTGGTTCCTGATAACCAAGTGGCTGGGATAGTGTACAAGAATTTCTGTACTGAATACAGGCTGGAAATTCCCAAATCCAAATGGGAGACACCACTACAGGTGGTAGAGAATGGCAGAGCTAAGATCCTGTGGGACTTCAAGTTCCAGAGAGAGGCAGGTGCTTGCTAACCAACCAGACATTGTGGTGGTCGACAATGAACAGAAGACAGCAGAAGTGATCGTTGTAGTAACATCAGGAAGAAAGAGCATGAGAAGCTAGAGAAATACCAAGGGCTGAAGGAAGAACTAGTTCGGATGTGGAAGGTGAAATCCACAGTAGTGCCAGTGGTAATAGGAGCACTAGGAGCTGTGAACCCAAAACTGGGAGAGTGGCTCCAGCAGATTCCAGGAACGACATCTGAGGTCTCTGTCCAGAAGAGTGTGGTCCTAGGAACAGCAAAGATACTGCGCAGAACCCTCAAACTCCCAGGCCTCTGGTAGAGGACCCGAGCTTGAGGAAGACACATATCACCCGAAGAAAGGGTGAGAAGGAAATTTTTTCAACGTGTGTGTGTGTGTGTGTGTGTGTGTGTGTGTGTGTGTGTGTGTGTGTGTGTGTGTGTGTGTGTGTGTGTGAGTGTGTGTGTGTAGAATCGGTTTATAGAAATTACACTTGGAGAAAACGATCTCTTGGCTTTTTGCATGTGGCTGGTGTGCTGACACCTCATTGGTGGATCATAAAATGCAGCAGAAACAGAGGTCATGTCCAGATGGCCAAACGCCTAAAACGCAGTTTGAATTAGCTTTGCTCAATGATGCATGTAAGCCATTTTGACCACTAGTGAGATTTTCTGACCTTGCTAGATACTGTTCTGTCAGTGTCATCGGCCATATTCAAGGCCTTTTCAGACAGTACTTGATGCTTTGTTAATCTTGATTGATATCTATTTATGCTAAATTCGACACTTTGTTATCCCACAACAGCAGTACACCAGGATGCTTAAAAAAATCTCTCGAGCCTTCGTTTGCACCTTCCCTTTTTAAAGTGGCCACCGAGCAGCATCCTGAGGGAAGTCAACAAGGTGCCACCGTTTTCGTTTGGACCCCTCTGCTAAGTCTATTGCATGAGAAGAACATAACAGCCTGTGTATGTTGTACACTTACCAAGTCCAAAGTTTGTTTGTAAGTTTTAATGTGTCCCGCTGTCAGAACACCACTGTGCTTTTCAACTCTAAATGTATTCAACTTGTATATATGTTATTGTATGAGACCCAGCTCTTTCACAAACACCTCTGCACTTGATGAGCTGAAGAAAAAAAAATCGGCTTCTCTGCATTCTATGTACTCTATGTTTTGCCTCTGTGCACTGCCTGTTGGCACCTACATCCTATCGGACTCGAACTTAGCTTTATGGCACTTACTCATGTTGTTCTCTCCTGCCTAGATCCTTGTTTGTGTTGTACACGCTCTCAGATGTACATCGCTTTGGATAAAAGCATCTGGTAAATGAAATAGTAAATTGTTTCCTGGGGCAGCGCAGTGGTTAGCGCGGTTGCCTCACAGCAAGAAGGTCCTGGGTTCGAGCCCCGGGGTCTTCCAACCTTGGGGGTTGTTCTGTGTCGTCCTCTGTGTTGCGTTTGCATGTTCTCCCCATGTCTGCATGGGTTTCCTCTGGGGGCTCCAGTTTCCTCCCACAGTCCAAAGACACGTAGGTCAGGTGAATCAGCCATACTAAATGTTTCCTAGGTGTGTGTGTGTGTGTGTGTGTGTGTGTGTGTGTGTGTGTGTGTGTGTGTGTGTGTGTGTGTGTGTGTGTGAACCCTGTGATGGACTGGCGGCCTCTCCAGGGTGTCTCCCAAGTTGCCGCCCAATGTCTGCTGGGATAGGCTCCAGCATCCCCGTGACCCTGAGAGCAGGATAAGTGGCTTGGATAGTGGATGGATGGATGGAAATTGTTTCCTCATTGCAAATTAATGAGATTCATGATAGCATCTCCTCAGTTCCTGTTTTTATTGAGTGCTTTATCTATTATCATCATCATCATCATCATCGTTGTTATTATTGTTGTTGTTGTTGTTATTATGTTTTTCGTGGGGAGGATTTATTGTTTCATTGTGTGAAGCATTTTGTGTTACATTTGTTTGTATGAAAAGTGCTGTACAAATAAAGTCTGATTGATTGGTTGATTAATTGATTGATAGATATGGGAAGTAATGTGGTCAAGGGAAAATGCTTGGGATGGGTGAGTAGGATTGTGGGAGAGTTAGTATCATCTCAGATGATACTCCCAGGCTTCAGGAATCACACCGGGGGGGAGGGGGTGTTACAGAGAGGGCTAGATAGATAGATAGATAGATAGATAGATAGATAGATAGATAGATAGATAGATAGATAGATAGATAGATAGATAGATAGATAGATGGATGGATAACGAAGGGGCGTAGAGAGAAATGGAGGGGCTCTATCTGCCTGCTGCCTCTCCCCATGGGAGCAGCTGTCTCTCAGACTGCAACAGATGCAGAGGCACAGAGGGAGGAGAGACCGTGTGAGGGCTCCCTTCTCTCGGCTCTTATTGTCCTCATGGGCAAGGCTTTTATCTGTATCATTTAGGCTTAATTTCTTCTTTAAAAACACTGTTAAACACTTAGCTGCACAGTGGTTGGCTCACGGACAGGAATGCTAATAACGGCACGCTGAGATGATAAATAAATTCTGACTCATTTGACCAGACTGAATATTGTACACTATTCTGGGGTTGTCTAGTCAGCTGTATTTTGTTGCTGTGAGCGAGGTGTGTTTTGTGATTCGGTGGTTGATGCTATAGGAGAAACTGTTGTGAAAAAGGGACAAGGTTTAGGTTCATGGAGTCTTAACCTCTGGCTGGTTTGTGCCATGCGTAAACTGGTAGCACCTTTAATGTGAACAGTGCACGGCCTGTCTGAGGGCAAGAGATGTTTTCAATTATCTCGTGCTCGTTTGTTTTGCCTCCCAAAGGGCCGCATGGATAATAGATTTTGCTTGGCAAATGGTTGGATGCTCCATCAGGCCTATTTGTTTTGATTGCTTCGTGAATATGGAGGAGAGTGGCGGGGTAAGTAAACATGGCTACGCCCTCGCCTACTGCCGATGATGCCTTTGATGTTCTCCTTATATGTAATCCCTGGAATTAGGATAACATCAGATGAAAGAAAACATAATAACAGATTCATTCAAGTATTCAATTGAATAAAGAGATACAATGTTATTTCATCTGTTTTCCTCATGAATTAAAATGTTTCATGTGATATTATGGAGGTTTGTTGTGGAATACCCCCCCCTTTTTTCCCCCCAATTGTACTTGGTCAATCACCCTATTTTCCGAGCTGTCCCGGTCTCTGCTCCACCCCTTCTGCCAATCCGGGAAGGGCTGCAGACTACCACATGCCTCCTCCGATACATGTGGAGTCACCAGCCGCATCTTTTCACCTGACAGTGAGGAGTTTCACCAGGGGGACGTAGCGCGTGGGAAGATCACGCTATTGCCCCCAGTTCCCCCCCCCCCGAACAGGCGTCCAAACCGACCAGGGGAGAGGTGCTAGTGCAGTGACCAGGACACATACCCACATCCGGCTTCCCACCCGCAGACACAGCCAATTGTGTCTGTAGGGACGTCCGATGAGCTGGCGGTAACATGGGGATTCGAACCGGCGGTCCCCATGTTGGTAAGTAATGGAATAGACCACCACTCCACCCAGACACTCTGTTGTGGAATACTTTTTTCCAAGTTGACATCCAAGACCTTTTGCACAAGAGTTCCTACTTTCCCATGCACCATTGCACTGTTAATACACATAACCTACTTTCCCTGTCTGTTGTAATAAGCACTTCACTTTCTGGCATGGTTTAGGGTTCAGTAAAAGGAGAGAGGGAGAGAGAGAGTGTGTGTGTGTGTGTGTGTGTGTGTGTGTGTGTGTGTGTGCACATGCGTGCGTGCATTTCTATCCATCCCTCTGTGCATGTGCGCTTGCATACGACCAGTGTGCGTTTTTCCCATTGTAGCAAATTATCTTTTTCATTAATTTTGACACACCAGGAAATTAGCCCGTGCGTTGCTCGAGGCTACATCTAAATTAGAACGATCGAAGTAATCCTGCAGATTTCAAGGGCTTCGGCGACTAAGCCTCCTCCTGGCTTGAATTGTGAAACGAAAAAGATAGTGACATTTCCAAATTATTTATTTCGCGCAAGGTTATCAGTGAGCCTTTCATAGCTGCTCAGCCAATTTTGCACGTCCCAGTGCGCTCTTTCTGTTGCCGCTTCCATTGTGTCTTTCACTGTGTGTCAATGGGGCATCACACTGTGTGTGAGATTCGGGCTGAGCACGGATGAGCGTCATGTTGTTCAACACGGTCAAGTAAAACAAAGGGTCATTCGGTTCCAAGTCCGGGTCCTCAGTTCCTTCATTGTCCTCTTCGTTTCCCATTCTCACTTCCTCCTTGTCCTCCTCCTCCTCTCCTCTTCCTCTGAGCAAACTTGTTGTCTTTGCTTCCCACTCCTGATATTTTCTGTCCTCTCCCTGCCTTTCTCTAATACATAGCCTCTCTGTGTTTCTTCCTCCCTCGCGCGTGTGCGTGTGTGTGCGTGTGCGTGTGCGTGTGTGTGTGTGGACAGGCAGGACAACTCTCCAGACGACCGTCGGCAGATTCCAACCCGAGACATTTGACTTTTGTGTGTCGGAGGATTGGAGATGAGATGCTTGACTGTTAACTGCACTCTGGAGAGGCTCCACCCAGAGGCCCGTGTCAACTGCAGTCGATCCAGACACAATGGGCCATGGGAGGCGGGGGTAAGCAAAAGGGGTGAGACAGCCATGTAGTGCTTGGTACACTGCCCCGAGGGAGGTCTGTCGAGTGAAAGCTCACCATGGTTGAGCGCCTCGCAGCTCAGCCATGAGTGGGTTCAACACAAACATTATGTTTCATGCAATTCAGAGGCTATTTTTGTCTTGCCTTTTTTTTTAAATTTCAGAGCCACAGTCAGGCTTTTTTTTTGGCCAAGGATGCATTTACACATACAAGGACTTTGTCTTTTGTTGTCAGAACTCACAATGTACTTTACATAAGCCCTACATACATACTACATACTTACTTACATATATTCTTACATACAAATAAATATACGTGACTACAGCAGCAATCAACTGGGCATTCGCAGAGACCCCAGTTGTGTGAAATGTAAATGAATTATTCAGGAATCAGGAACACTTTATTTGTTATTTCATTTCATGTACTTTCATACATGAAGTGAAACAAATTGTCATTTCCCCCAACCCACAGCAGTGCAACACAAAGACAAAAACACATCCAAAAACTACAAGAACCCATATATCCAAACTAGAACACATACATCCAAACTAAGAACACATATATCCAAACTAAGAACACATAGATCCAAACTAGAACACATATATCCAAACTAAGAACACATATACCCAAACTAGAACACATATATCCAAACTAAGAACACATAGATCCAAACTAGAACACATATATCCAAACTAAGAACACATATACCCAAACTAGAACACATATATCCAAACTAAGAATACATATCCAAACGAATAACACATATATCCATACTAAGAACACATAGATCCAAACTAAGAACACATATCCAAACTAAGAACACATATATCCAAATTAAGAACACATGGATCCAAACTAAGAACACATACCCAAACTAAGAACACATATATCCAAACTAAAAACACATATATCCGAAATAAGAACACATATATCCAAACTAAAAACACATATATCCAAGCTAAGAACAAATATACCCAAACTAAGAACACATATACCCAAACTAGAACACATATATCCAAACTATAAACACATATATCCAAACTAAGAACACATATACCCAAACTAGAACACATATATCCAAACTAAAAACACATATATCCAAAATAAGAACACATATATCCAAACTAAGAACACATATATCCAAACTAAGAACACATATACCCAAACTAAAAACACATATATACAAACTAAGAACACATATATACAAACTAAGAGCACATATATCCAAACTAAAAACACATATATCCAAACTAAGAACACATATACCGAAACTAGAACACATATATCCAAACTAAAAACCCATATATCCAAACTAAGAACACATATATCCAAACTAAGAACACATATACCCAAACTAGAACACATATATCCAAACTAAGAACACATATATCCAAACTAAGAACACATAGATCCAAACTAAGAACACATATATCCAATCTAAGAACACATATATCCAAACTAAACACATATATCCGATCTAAGCAACAAAAAAATCACTGTGCAAGAGGACAAACGCCAGTCAGGATGACTGTCAGAACTGCTGGTCTGCATGGGCTAGCAGTTAGCTTAGCCTGCCTCTCTTCCACGTCCTGTCAGACCGCCCTCGGTGTTTCCTTTTCAGGCACAGCTCCGGTCAGGGCCGTGGTCCCTGGGCCCCCAGGATGCAGCAAACCAAGCTCCCCCAGCCGATTCAACCCCAGCTCTCCCAGCCAGACACCTTCAACACGCCTCCCCGCACTCCACATGACAACGACACTAAAATCACTGTCAACGCTAGGCAAGGCCGCCGCCAGACCACCCTCGGTGTTATCGAAAATGCCAGTCTGCATGGGCTAGCAGTTAGCTTAGCCTGCCCTGCTTCCGCATCCTGTCGGACCGCTCTCGATGTTTTCTCTCCGGGCACAGCTCCAAGCAGGGTGGTGGTTCGTGGGCCCACAGTACACAGCAGACCAGGCTCCCCAAGCCGATCCAGCGCCAGACACTCTTGACACATCTCCCCAAAAACACAGTCAATGCCAGACCGCCCTCGGTGTTATCGGAACTGCCAGTCTGCATGGGCTAGCAAAATGCAAAATATTGGTGCAAAATATAAATAGGCTAATTATTGCATAATAGCCACATTCAGGGCAACATGTACAAAGTGTTTGGAGCAGTGCAAGCCGAGAGGACTGAACCATAATTGCAATCTGCAGTGCCCTTTAGGAAGTACCAGATTTTTTGGTTGTTGTTTGCTGTACTTCAGAAACACAGTGATGCTGGCGTTAAATGTCTTGACAAACCTCTGATCATTTCAAAATGAACATATTGTCGCCCACACAGTGTCTGCTGGAAACTTGAACTGCATCCTCCACCTCGCACAGCATCGATCAATGCACTGCCCCGAATCAACTTGTTTCACTGAGGTCATTTGCAGAGCACATTACATTTTACTGTCATTTGTCCCTGTTAGAAAAAAAGACCTGTTTCCTGGGGCGTCTCACCACTTGCCCAGGATAAGCCAAATTATATTTGCTTTGACAGGCTAGCTTACACCTGCCACGAGAGGTCAGTGTCAAAGCAAGTGTTTTTAACCAATGTGAAGTGCCACAGGAAGGCAAAGAACTTTGGCACCATGGTGAGCAGCCTGCGTCACTGCAGTTGTGAACACATGACTGAATAATCATATGTTGTCTACTTCCTTTTGCATTCTTTAGATGGTGTTAATTCCCAAAAGTTTTGCATTGCTGGACATACACAAAACGATGTACTGTTAAAAGGTGACATGAAGCCACTTTGGCAGTGTAATGCCACGCTGTGTATCACCACATTGTTTAATGCTGACAATGACAGTCACATGACATTGCAGCAGCATGGCTTTAATGCAAAAAAATAAGAAAAGAGACCCTTCAGTATCGATTTTTGGTTCTTGGTTTGGGATTGCGCAAATAACAATATATTGCTTTCATATGAACATGCTAAATCTTCATCTTCTAAAATTGAGCCCATAGAGGTTTTCTTTGCATGTCACCTCTGGACCCCCCCCCCCCATTGCTGGTTTAACAGCTCTCTATGCAGAACCTGCCAGCTGCAAACAGCTGCCTGCTCTTTAAGTCTTTGCAATGGCATCTTCCCAGAGGAAAAGTGTGACTTGAGACCTATCAAAGCCGAGGGTCAAACTGATTTTCCGATCTCTACCATACAAAGTACGCGAGCCTTCAGGTGAGCCAATTCGCCTGCGTAGCTTATGACAGGATATACCAAACTGCCTGTGAAGCAAACTCAACTGAACCTGTTTAGCTCACATTGTATTCAGCAAAGACAGCACTGAAATTCAAATGACTGGGAAAGAGGCCTTGAAAGGTTTGCAAATATGGAACCGGGGTTTCTGGGAGTCGAGCAAAGTGATGGCTTAATATTTAAATAGACAAACAGCTGTTTTGACACATCATGTTTCATTATCTTTAGTGGTCAATTTACATGGCTTCAGTGTGTAAATGAAGAGTCTTTTGTGTAGCCGGTCAGATGGTAAGCATGCAGCCCAGCAGGAAACCTTCCTCCCTTCACTGATGAGCCTCTCTGTTTTTTTATGATTCAATTCAAATCAATTATTGATAAAAAAAAAGAAGAGGGGGGGCATACCGTGGAAAGACTGGTAGTACCCTCCAGCAGGCTAGCACATCACATTATTGCTCTCTTTACTCTCTCTGTTGGCGGTGTGTACACATTTACTGGCCCATGTGATTGTACTACGCTGGATGACAACTTATCATTTGCATTAAAAATGATGCAGTCCACTAAAGGGATATGGACGATGATGGAGGCAAAAAGGACATAAAAGACATGCTAGTGGGATATATACATGTCTGGTTTTCATCTGAATTTTTTACTGTCAGTGTACTGACACTAATCCTCCCCATTGCACTAATGCCTCTTATTATTTACATCACATCAGCTTTGACACATTTACATACAGGGATGAACAGAATAACAGAAACAACTAGCTATATTTAATATCTAGTAGCTAATAGGGAGTAGGTCAGCTCTTTGCCTTCAGAACAGCTTCAGTCCTGTTATCCATGTCGTGAACCATTGTAGTGGGACATTGGACCATGCATACAGACACCTGTGTTGTGCCCTGCTCTGCAGCACTTCCCATAAAGACTCAGCGGCGTTTAGCTCTGGTGACTGGGGACGGGATGGAAGATGTTGACTTCATCCTGGTGTTCACAAAGCCGTTCTTGAATTTGTTTTATCAGTGTGTATGGGGGCATTATCGTCTTGCATCATGGGAACATCATGAGGGAGCAGTGTTTGCACCATAAAGTGCACCTGGTGCTGAAAATTGACTCATGTTGCTCGGTTGTTATACGACCACGCAGAGCGATCGTGGGACTGAACGGCTGCCATGAGATTGCCGCTCATAAACTTACAGATCCAGCACCATGTTAAATAGTTGGCAACAGACCTTGTTGGTTTAAGTAATCCATTGGCTTTCTCTAAAACATAAAAATAGGGAAAAGAATGAAAGACGGGTCAATGGACCATATTATTTTTCCCATTGCTCAGGGGTACAGGGTTGGCGCTCCTTGCGCCAGGTTATGCATCTTTCTGCACTGGCCTTGGATAAAAGTGGTTTCCAAATTGCAGCCCCTCCATAAACTACAGCTTTGCGAGGCTCATAATGTACCGCTTTTGTTGATACTGGGTCACAGAGGTGCTGATTCAATTTTGTGGTGACTTGTGAGGCCATAATTTTCTGGTGTTTAACAGTTATGCTGTTGGTTGAGCGTCCATAGCGCTGTCTGTGTGCCTTTGTGCAGCTCGTCCATGTTTTTCATATGTAGTCATGAGTGTCAAGACTGTCCCTCTTTACACAATAAATAATTTTGTAGCATTTGTGACTGACACACCAGCAAATCAGACGCTGAATATTTGGCCTCTTCGGAACTCTGCCCCCCCCCCTCTTTTTTCTCCGCCGTCCCAGTCGCTGCTCCACCCCCTCTGCCGAGCTAGGGAGGGCTGCAGACTACCACATTTCTCCTCCGATACATGTGGAGTTGCCAACCGCTTCTTTTCACCTGACAGTGAGGAGTTTCACCAGGGGGACGTAACACGTGGGAGGATCACGCTGTCCCCCCCCCCCGAACCGGCGCCCTGACCGACCAGAGGAGGCGCTAGTGCAGTGATCAGGACACATACCCACATCTGGCTTCCCACCCACAGACACGGCCAATTGTGTCTGTAGGGACGCCTGACCAATCCAAAGGTAACATGGGGATTCGATTCGGCGATCCCCATGTTGGTTGGCAACAGAATAGACCGCCACGCCACCGGGACACCCTGAACTCTGTTTGTTGCTTCATGTTGTTTCGAAAGTTCACGTATCCAGGTATTGGCTGTCGGACCGCTTTCATAGCTGACACATACATCAACTTGATCTTTAACTTCATATGACTCACAAACGTAGGTGCCATTTGTAATTGTCATTTAGGTACTTCAAAGTTAAAGCCCTCTTTCAGGTGCTGTATTTGTTATGTTGTCCATAAATTAAAGTAAAATGGGTAGAATTGATAGCTTGCGAATGAGAATCATAACCAGGATGTTAGTATTGTGCCTAGACAGCTTCTGTACATCTGTATGCTAGATGACATTTCATAACACTACCATGCAATTCTCCATACTACTTCAGATCTATCAGATTTTACTCAAGTAAAATATCTAGTTCTTGGGGGGAAAAAATTTAGGCACATAAAAGAATTAGAGAAGGAATAAAGGGTCAAATCCAGCACTGCTGGAATGATAGACAATATACAGCACTGCAAAGCCAATGGTCCGGGATTATGACTTCTAAATCTAATGTCATACCGTCGTCTCATCTAAAATACGCCGTTGACAAGTTTATTTAGGCACGCACATAACACAAATTATTGAAATGTTCATATCTGATAAGATGCTATGTGATAGAATTATTATTTATCGTACAGTGCTGACCAAGCATCCCTGGATCTTCAACGTGGGATGCTTCATTATCATCATGCAGCCAACTAATGGGTGTGTTTCGAGGCAAAATGTCAGATTATTAACAGAAACCAACCTCATGCACCTCTCATCATCCGGCAGATCTCCCAAAGGAGATCACGTGGACATACTATAAACAACATTATGGCCACAACAGGGCTTCTGTTACAATTGTCTTTTCCTGTGTCACGGCAATTATGTAGATTCCACTCGGGCAATAAATGAGGAGCGAAACAACATCTCTTAACAGTCTTGTCACACTTTAATGTTTGCAAGGGCATCCGGGTGGTGTGGCAGTCTATTCCGTTGCCTACCAACATAGGGATCGCCGGTTCGAATCCCCGTGTTACCTCCGGCTTAGTTGTGGACAATTGGCCGTGTCTGGATGTGGGGAGCCAAATGTGGGTATGTGTCTTGTTCACTGCACTAGCACCTCCTCTGGTCGGTCGGGGCGCCTGTTCAGGCGGGAGGGGGAACTCGGGAGAATAGCATGATCCGCTGTAGCAAATTCAGGGGCAGCCCGGAAGCAAACCCGGGTCGCCCGCACCACGTGCAACTGTGCTAACCAGTCAACTAAAGGGTCCGACCCATTAGCCAAGGGCTAGTGAGTCTAGTCATTGGTGGTCATTAGACCTCCCACGCACCACGTCTCCCTGGTGAAACTCCTCGCTGTCAGAGGAAAAGAAGCGGCTGGCGACTCCACATTGTATCGGAGGAGGCATGTGGTAGTCTGCAGCCCTCCCCGGATTGGCAGAGGGGGTGGAGCAGTGACCGGGACGGCTCGGAGAATGGGGTAATTGGCCGGATACAACTGGGGAGAAAAAGGGGGGAAAATCCAAAAAAAATAACAATAAAATAGTGCTTGCAAACACGACACACATGAAGTCAACCTTATAAGTGTGTGCTGATCAGTACAGTACGGTCTCTCTCATGGCGCAGTTGTCTGTTCTTCTCCTCTTTGTCTCCTGTCTTCCAGCTCACATCCCACAAAGGCCGTTTCCCCATTTACTGTGCACAGACTTGCTACACTCAGTGAGTTTCTCCTACATTCATCTGCTGTGAGCCAACAGTTAACAATAGGCCTGTATTTGTTCACATGGAGAAGACACTTTACAACACGACATTTGTTGTGTTACACAAAAGCTTTAAGTATCCTATCTAAGCAATGTAGAGTAAAGCTAAACATGGTGTAGGTCATACATGGTCAGAGACAAGTAGGCAATGATCCTATGGTGGACACATGATCATCTGAGCACACAGGTCATGTGATGGTACAATTGCCTTCACCTCCTGATCCATGAAGCCAGTTAAAGCCTTTTTGTTTCGGCCCTGTATAATCTGTGAATTTCAGTCTCAGCTGTTATGTTATTTATAGACCTTCACTATTTCAGGCTCAAACTCCAGCAAATCTTCAAAGCTCCCTAAAAAAAAAAAGAAGTAAAGTCACGCTGTGCTAAAGTCGATTAAATTGGACGGAGTGAATTTTAACTAGCTGTCACTGAGTATGGAGTATCAAAGGAACGTCTGAGTGCGGCTGTTCTTTTGATCTGAGGTGACTTCCGCTGTGTGTGGAGGATGTAGATGTGAGCGAACAATGGTGGATGAAATGAATCAGCTTGTCTCCATAACGGTGATGCGTTTTCCCCTTGGAGATCCCTCCTCCTTCACCCCCTGTCATTCTCGCCTCTTCTTTCCTGACTCCTCTCATATCCATTAGGAAAAGAAAAAAAAAACTAGGTTACATTTCCTTACTAATTTTCCCCCATTGTTCCCTCCACATCTCGGCCCTCCTCCGTGTGAAGCATCCATCATTTTCGCATGTTATGGGCGTTAACTATAGTTGTGAAATTCCCGAGATGAGAAATGTCAAGGAAAGTGAACTTTTGAAATCGATACGGAGCATAAACCTGAGCAGGGTCAGGACTTTCACACTGTAGAGTTTGTTTTCTTTTTTTCGGGGGGGGGGGTGCGTAGAAATTACGTTCAGCGGTGTGGCAGCCGGGAGGAACCTCTGTAATGTTTGAACCAAAAGTGTCTTTGTCACGCCCTACAAAGCCAGAAAAGTCAGGCTAAAGCAAACAAAGTGGAATAAACAGATGTATTATTCATAGTGCTCATAAGACGTTCTGCTTCTGCCAAACGCCTCATCTCAGAGACGCCACCGTAGGACTTCAGAGGGAATCTGAGGATACAAAGGGAACAGAACACTTCCTTCCATCTTCAGTTGTTCAGTTGCGTCTATTGAGCTTCATAAAGATAAAAGGTGTTCAGATTTCACACCTCCCAAACAGCTTTTTGTTTTACACCAGCTATGCTTTCTTGCCATATACAAATCTATATGATGTATACAGTCATACAGTGCACCTCCTGTAAAACTTGGTGTTATTATATCATTAGTCTTACCAGTTTCAGGAAGCACGTGAAATTGTTCCCCAAAATTAAACGTAAAGTAAGAAAACGGAAGGACTGTCGTATTGTTAGTATTTAGTTGGGGCTCCTGGCTACTTGACTCTTTTGTTTTAGTGTTTCATGACGAGTAACAAATGAATCAAAGCGCAAACTCAAAAAATAGACCCGCAACAATTCAGTATAGAGACAAACTGCAATAAGATGTATATGAAAAATACTACAGAAAAGGACAGCAAGATGGAACAAATACCCCAAATCTATTTTACTTTTCACAGAATTGATTTTATTAGAATTTGTGTTAACATCTCATCTCATCTTATCATCTCTTGTTTCTCCGGGGTCGGGTCGCGGTGGCAGCAAGCTAAGTAGGGCACTCCAGACGTCCCTCTCCCCAGCAACGCCCTCCAGCTCCTCCTGGGGGATCCCAAAGCGTTCCCAGGCCAGATTGGACATGGTCCCTCCAGTGAGTTCTGTGTCTACCCTGGGGTCTCCTCCCAGTTGGATGTGCCCGGAAAACCTCCAAAGGAACCCCCCCGAAAGCATCCTAATCAGATGCTGGAACCACCTCAACCAGCTCCTTTTGACGCAAACAAGCAGCGGCTCTACTCCAAGCTCCCTCTAGATGTGCGAGCTCCTCACCCTATCTCTAAGGCTGAACCCAGACACCCTAAGGAGGAAACTCATTTCAGCCACTTGTATCCACAATCTCACCTTTTCGGCTACTACCCAAAGTTCATGACCATAGGTTAGGGTTGGAACGAAGATTGACTGTTAAATTGAGAGCTTTGCCTTCTGGCTCAGCTCCCTCTTCACCACAACGGTCTGGTACGATGTCCGTGTTACTGCTGATGCTGCACCAATCCGCCTGTCAATCTCCTGTTCCATCCTACCCTCACTCATGAACAAGACCCCGTGATACTTGAACTCCTTCACTTGAGGCAACAACTTATCCCCAATCCAGAGGGAGCAATCCACCATTTTCCAGTAGAGAACCATGGCCTCAGACTAGGAGGTGCTGACTCTCATCCCGGCCAATTCACACTCAGCTGCAAACCACCCCATGTTAAAATGTCTCACTGTATTTATGGGAAAGTCAAAACGTTAAAACCATCTACCTAATATTGTGTAGGTCCTCCTCATGCCACCAAATAAGCTCTGACCCGTCAAGGCATGGATTCCACAAGACCTCTGAAGGTGTTCTCTGATATCTGGCACCAAGACGTTAGCAGCAGGTCCTTTAAGTCCTGTAAGTTGCAAGGTGGGGCCTCCATGGGTCGGACTTGTTTTTCCAGCACATCCCACAGATGATCGATCGGATTGAGATCTGGGAAATCTGGAGGCCGAGGCAATACCTTGAATTCTGTCATGTTCCTCCTGTTATTAAGCATGTTGATTAATCTATTTCGTAGTCGCAACATGTCACCCTTATGCCACTCTTCACACGGCTCCTATCCCTTGTCACCTCATACTGCAAGTTTTGGGGCCATTTTGTGCACACCCAGAAAACAGTGCATCGTTCTGAACTGTGTCACATTTTGTTTGCTTACAGTAACCCCAGACCCCTGCACCCTAATCTAAAATAGGACAGACACAAGATTTGTACAACTATAATAGGTTTTATAACCAAGGTCCCTACATGGCTTAGCCTTATTGAGAACAGCTCCCAGTGCCCTACCTGCACAGTCTGATAAGGCTTTTATTCCTTCTTCAGGGGTAAGATGGTCATCCAGAATAAGTCCTAAGTATTTGTAATATTCAGTGTATGACAGAAGTGTTGAACCAAGATGAAATTTAAACGTAGTCTATAACGCTCCCTTCTCCCTGAAATGCATAGCCTGAGTTTTATCTTTGTTTATCTTCAGTCTCCTTTTACTACTCCAACAGCACACAATCTTTGTTAAACTTTAAAGATCATCTTCAGTCTGTGCAAGGGGGGCTATATCATCTGTGAATAGAAGAGTGCCAAGCGTAAAATCCCCCAATCTGATGCCAATAGCTGCTTGCTTAATTTCTAATGCTAGATCGTTTATATAGATGGCAAACAGCGTGGGAGAGAGCACATCCCCGGTTTACACCAAACGGAGTTGGAAACCAGCCTCTTCTGTGCTCACTGACCTGCACATATGCAGCTAGGGTTTGGTAAAGCGCTTTTAAAGTGTTGTGAAATTTACCATCTATACCAGATTTTAGTCATTTGAAACTGATAAGGTCATGATTTGTGCAGTCAAAAGGTTTCTGAAAATATATAAAACAACTAAAAGCAGGACTCCCTTCTTGTATCCTAGCATGAACTATTGTAAATTAAGAATACATGTGATCAATACAGGCTCTTTCGAAAGCCATTTTGTTCGTCTACCAACAGACCAAATGTTTCCAAATAACAACACAATCGCTCATTAAGAATACTGGAATAGATTTTATAAACACAACTGAAAAGACTTATCCCCCTATAATTCAGAGGAGCCCTAGGATCATTATTTTTGGATTTAGGGATTGGTTTTATTATAGATTTATACCAAACAGGGGTAACCAAGCTGTACTCAAAGCAAATGGAGAAAAGAGTGCCTAAAATTGGAAATAAACAGGGTAGTTTCAGTAGTTCATTGGGCAGGTTATCAATACCAGTTTCTCAGTGCAAGTCCATCAGTTGCCCGTTTAACTTCCTCTTCTGTGATACTCACATTTAAATACTGATTAAAGGAATAGGAATCCTGCTGTATATTAGCCTCCATAATATTTTTTAAGATCAGCTATCCTTGCAAGAAAATTTTTTTCCCCACTCAGCTGGGTAGTTACTTCCAGAAAATAAAGAACCAAAATCTGTTTCCCATTTTTTCAGATCATAATCAATAGCAAAGCGAGGATCCGTTTTCCAGCACCAATTCCATTGGGATGGATTTAACTCTCTTTGGGCCCAAATGTTTTATCATATTCCAGAAAAACTGGGGGTTATTATTATTTTTATTTTTTATTTTTTGCAGATGCTGTATTTCTTAATGCTTGCCCTCTCTCATATTTTCTTTCTGAAGCCTGCAAGTTTCCATCAGAATTCTGCTGCGAACCTTAAAATCATTTTTAAACTGATGCATCCTTATATCCTTCCCATCACACTTTACAAATCTTTTCTCAGCCATCCTCATTTCCTCCCACATTACTTTCAACTCTCCATTCCAGTAAGGCTTATGTTGAAGTCCATAATCCACCTTTCCCGGTGGAGTATGGACAGTTTTGCTTTTTTGTTTTTTGTTTTTTACCAATTTTCACCGAAAAATACCCAGATTTTTAAACTGATTTTCACCCGGATTTTATGTTTCCGCGGATCCGAAAGTTGTTCCTGTTCGTGTGAGGTTATGTAACAGTGTCCTCTTGTTGTGAAATTCGGCATGCTGGATGGTTTTGAAAAATAAAAACCGAAAACGCTGAGCCTTGCATATAATCAGCAGCGAAGCCTCCACCTGCTTGGAAGGTGAAGACCAACGTGGAGGGATCGGGTACTCTACACCGACCACCTAGAAGGTAGAGACACTCTCAGTTAACGCATCAGGACCGTGGATGTTCAACCCAATACAAGTATTTAAACAATCATGAGGAGTAATTATATAATCCATGACTGCTTTCCCTTTTGCAGATATTGAGGTAACGTTATCGTTCTCAGATATCCATCCATTCAAAACACAGCATAGGAGTGAAAACTTCCTGACCCCCCCTTGTACTTAAAAGATGCATAAAATTATTTTGCTTTTGTTGGAAGTTGGAAACTGATTTTGGATGAATGTTTGTGTCCTTGTTTTCAAGTTGTTCTCCATTTCAACCAGCAGATAATCCCAAACGCCCTGAGCTGCTCATTAGAGACGGCCCCGCTCCCCACCGGAGCCACCGGGAACTTCCATCTCACGGCTAACATGCTCCTCAAACAGAACCAAGCTCTACTAACCACCCCACCAGGGAGAGAGCAAGAGAAAGCGACAGTACCACTCAAAAGGGAAGAAGTGGGGTCACAAAATAATGAGTAAGTTGAACAGTGTCTCAACTGGATCAGCTGAGAAATCAATATCGCAGTGCCACCGTGCCGTGGCATCTGCAGCAATGCAGGTATGTTCCCTTCACAGAGCGAGAATGCTGTTATACTCCCAGCTAATTTATTCTCTTCATCTTACGTTGTGTTGAAATGACACATATCATGAATTCTGCAGCTGATACACACATTTCTTATTATAGTGTGGTGGTCTCATTTGCTTTTAATGACTTGTTATGGATCCCCCCTTCAGACGGGATGATGCTATGCGACTGGCAGTGAACTGGACATTTAGAGCTGTAATAAGCCTGTGCATGCAAAAAATATTACTTTAAATCATATATGTAAATTGCACAGTCAAGGTTATGTTGTGCACGAGTTAAAAAGCATTGCAAAAGAAATACGTACCTCTTATCAACAAGGTTGCATCTATTTGCCAGAAAATACAAATGAGTGCATCAAAATGCAGAAATACTGTGAAATGAAGGGGTTCAATGCTGGGTCAGATAGTATTGACAAATGCTTCATCGGATTGTCTCTGCACTGGGAGAATGTGTGTGACCTACATACAAAGCAGTGCATAATGAACATTTATTTTCAAAGAAATGCTTGGCTATTACTGCATCTCGGCATTCATTTTACATATTAGCCATAGCTTTATCAGGAATCAGGAACGCTTTATTGTTGCTTCACTTCATGTACTTGCGTACATGAAATGAAACGAAATATCGTTTTCCCCAGCCCACAGCAATGCAACACAAAGACAAAAACACATATCCAAAAACTACGAGAACAGATATATCCAAACTAGAACACATTATCCAAACTAAGAACATGTATATCCAAACTAAACACATATATCCAAACTAAGCAACATAAATTAAAAAGAAATGTCCATGAGAATGTACGCCAGCCAGGATGACTGTTGGAACTGCCGGTCTGTATGGGCTAACAGTTAGCTTATATATATATATATATATATATATATATATATATATATACACTACCGTTCAAAAGTTTGGGATCACCCAAACAATTTTGTGTTTTCCATGAAAAGTCACACTTATTCACCACCATATGTTGTGAAATGAATAGAAAATAGAGTCAAGACATTGACAAGGTTAGAAATAATGATTTGTATTTGAAATAAGATTTTTTTTACATCAAACTTTGCTTTCGTCAAAGAATCCTCCATTTGCAGTGATTACAGCATTGCAGACCTTTGGCATTCTAGCTGTTAATTTGTTGAGGTAATCTGGAGAAATTGCACCCCACGCTTCCAGAAGCAGCTCCCACAAGTTGGATTGGTTGGATGGGCACTTCTTGCGTACCATACGGTCAAGCTGCTCCCACAACCGCTCAATGGGGTTCAGATCTGGTGACTGCGCTGGCCACTCCATTACCGATAGAATACCAGCTGCCTGCTTCTGCTCTAAATAGTTCTTGCACAATTTGGAGGTGTGTTTAGGGTCATTGTCCTGTTGTAGGATGAAATTGGCTCCAATCAAGCGCTGTCCACTGGGTATGGCATGGCGTTGCAAAATGGAGTGATAGCCTTCCTTATTCAGAATCCCTTTTACCCTGTACAAATCTCCCACCTTACCAGCACCAAAGCAACCCCAGACCATCACATTACCTCCACCATGCTTAACAGATGGCGTCAGGCATTCTTCCAGCATCTTTTCATTTGTTCTGCGTCTCACAAACGTTCTTCTTTGTGATCCAAACACCTCAAACTTGGATTCATCCGTCCACAACACTTTTTTCCAGTCTTCCTCTGTCCAATGTCTGTGTTCTTTTGCCCATCTTAATCTTTTTCTTTTATTGGTCAGTCTCAGATATGGCTTTTTCTTTGCCACTCTGCCCTGAAGCCCAGAATCCCGCAGCCGCCTCTTCACTGTAGATGTTGACACTGGTGTTTTGCGGGTACTATTTAATGAAGATGCCAGTTGGGGACCTGTGAGGCGTCTGTTTCTCAAACTAGAGACTCTAATGTACTTATCTTCTTGCTCAGTTGTGCAACGCGGCCTCCCACTTCTTTTTCTACTCTGGTTAGAGCCTGTTTGTGCTGTCCTCTGAAGGGAGTAGTACACACCGGTGTAGGAAATCTTCAATTTCTTAGCAATTTCTCGCATGGAATAGCCTTCATTTCTAAGAACAAGAATAGACTGTCGAGTTTCAGATGAAAGTTCTCTTTTTCTGGCCATTTTGAGCGTTTAATTGACCCCACAAATGTGATGCTCCAGAAACTCAATCTGCTCAAAGGAAGGTCAGTTTTGTAGCTTCTGTAACGAGCTAAACTGTTTTCAGATGTGTGAACATGATTGCACAAGGGTTTTCTAATCATCAATTAGCCTTCTGAGCCAATGAGCAAACACATTGTACCATTAGAACACTGGAGTGATAGTTGCTTGAAATGGGCCTCTATACACCTATGTAGATATTTCACCAAAAACCAGACATTTGCAGCTAGAATAGTCATTTACCACATTAGCAATGTATAGAGTGTATTTCTTTAAAGTTAAGACTAGTTTAAAGTTATCTTCATTGAAAAGTACAGTGCTTTTCCTTCAAAAATATGGACATTTCAATGTGATCCCAAACTTTTGAACGGTAGTGTATATATATATATATATATATATATATATATATATATATATATATATATATATATATATATATATATATATATAAAATCTTTGTTACAGTAAAAGAAACACTCAACGGAAGGGAAAATGCTCAACAAATAAGGAGCAAAAATCCAGTGAGTCAAGTAAATTCTTCATGAGACTGTCTCATAAAGATTTACTTGAATCACTGGATTATATATATATATATATATATATATATATATATATATATATATATATATGTATATATATATGTATATATATGGAGAGAGAGAGAGAGAGAGAGAGAGAGAGAGAGAGAGAGAGAGAGAGAGAGAGAGAGAGAGAGAGAGACTGAGACTTCTCTTGCCCTTGGGGTTCTGTATGTATGTATTTAGTGTAGTTCCTCTTTGATACCTGATAGGTGTAGACAGTGGTGTAGTGGTCCTCGAGGAGGTGGGCATACTGTGACCTAGATGGATAGATCCCTAAGGAGAAAGTAGGTATATGCTCCTATGTATTTCAATGGCTTATCGGCTGATATGTGATTATACTGTAAATAGACAGAAAAAGAGGCGGGTATACTCTGTATACCTGCTTATTTCCTCCACTTCACCACTGGGTGTAGGATAATTTTCTATATTTCTTTATCCACAGCCTCGACAAAACCTTTCATCTTCGGAGAACTTTGACCCTTTCCATTGACTATGACTTCATATACCAAACTGGCATCATTTGGGCAAGTCTGTCATCATCAGTATGATTTGGATTCAAATGAGTTTGGTCGTGTTGGAGCTAAAACCAGCATTAACGCAGCTGCAACTTACAGCTCATATGATGAGACGCTATGTATTTACTGAGTTTATACGGCTCTCAAGCATAAAACAAGAACAGTACAGCAATTCAGGCATCACTGAAATGCCATGCTGGATTACAGGTTTTGACACCAGAAATGGAATATATCATGAATGCAGTGTTTCGTGATTTACAGCCAATATTTTCCATTTTTTGTCCTCTGTGTTCTTCCCCATGGTGGCAGAGTTTTCATTGGGCATGTGTGTAATTTCAAATGAGCAGTCCAAATGACAATTACAGCAGATGTCAGCGGTATCATTTGCATGTAAATTACTTTTTCTGAACAAGGTCAGTCTTAGGCCTAACCTCAACCCACAATTTTGTATTTTGTTTGTTGTTTCTAAAGCCTTAGTCTCTGTGGGGCCCAATTGATATGGTGTTTATTTTGGTCTATTAAACCTTGGCCTTTACTGGTATACTTTCAATGCATTCGAGCAGAGTATTATGGGCTGGTGCCCCTCAACAGGGATTATGGCACTGAAGGTCACGTGATCTATGCCAACCCAGTTTAATGCCCATCTGCATTTCATTATCGAGAGTTTGCTGTTCTTTTCTAGGGAGAGAAAAGTTCAACCTGCTTTTTGCTTTGTAAGACCATAAATACTTGAAAATTGAACACAACAAAGTAGATATAGGGGGCAGAAAGCAGGTCAGCAGAGAATTACAGAGAAAGGGGAGTAGTTTTGTAGTTTACCCACCAGTGTAAAACAGTCAAAATGTACCGAAAGAGATTTCCCCCCCTTTTCCTCCCCGATTGTGTCCAGCCAATTACCCCACTCTTCCGAGCCGTCCCAGTCGCTACTCCACCCCCTCTGCCAATCTGGGGAGGGCTGCAGACTACCACATGCCTCCTCATGTGGAGTCGCCAGCTGCTTCTTTTCACCTGACAGTGAGGAGTTTCGCCAGGGGTACATAGCGTGTGGGAGGATCACACTATTCTCCCCACTTCCTCCTACCCCTGAACAGGTGCCTCGACCGACCAGAGGAGGCGCTAGTGCAGCGGCCAGGACACATACCCACATCCGGCCTCCCACCCACAGACACAGCCAATTGTATCTGTAGGGATGCCTGACAAAGCCGGAGGTAACACAGGGATTTGAACTGCCGATCCTGGTGTTGGTAGGCAATGGAATAGACCACTATGCTACCCAGATGCCCAGAAAGAGAGCTTTTCTTTTTTCCATTTTCTCCGTTTTTCTCCCCAGTTATATCTGGCCAGTTACCCCCGCTCTTTTTGAGCCATCCCGGTTGCTGCTCCACCCCCTCTCTGCCAATCCGGGGGGTGACCCGACCGACCAGAGGAGGTGCTAGTGCAGTGATCAAAACAAATACCCACATCCCACTTCCCACCCGCAGACACGGTCAATTGTGTGTGTAGGGACACCTGACCAAGCCAGAGGTAACATTGGGATTCGAACCGCTGACTCCTGCGCTGGTAGGCAATGAAATAAGAAAGAGATCCTCTTGAGGTTTGATCCAAGAATAGAAAATCCTACACCTTCATTTTAGTGGATGGAGCCGACACAGATGTGTTTTGATGAGACAGAGTCCACAACAAGACAGTCAGATGAACCAACAACAATGTCGTTCAGTAAATGTCAGTACATCTGAGAAAATCAGAGAGGAAATGGAGTCACCCAGGGATAAATAATGTATGGAAATGCCAAAAGAAGTCAAGCCAATCTACATTGTAGAGACCGGCAGGCGGGGAACCAAGGTCAATTAAAGCAGACCCCATTTTGGGATTTGTGGCATTCAGTCTTGAATATTCCAGGATTTCAAACCCCTCAACAGATCATAATCCCAGTGGTTTATCTACAATGATCTTTTTGAGTCAGTTACACAACATTAGAAACCTATCCACCCCAAATGTGAAATAAGCAATATAAAGGTGGAAAACGTGAGCGATCATTAATATGTGACTTTACTCTACATAGGCACACGCTTGGTTTTCTGTTTTCAGTAAAATTTTCAGAAAAAAATTCAAAGTGTGCTCCATTTAAACTGAGGGTGTATTTAGACAGGTGTTCAGAACACCTTTAGTTTCTCTGAAAGGTTTTCCAGATTTACTTTGAGGGGAACTGATGCCTTGTGTCAAGATATACTATATGCCATTGTGTTTCATCAGTTTTGGTCAGATCAGTTTTAGAATTTCTGGCATATAGAAACAATGTGTTTGGACTTAGTATATTCCTCTTTAATCTGTATGGCATATCCTTTTTTTCTTCTCTAATCTGGCCTCAAGAGACAGGGGATTTGCTCCTGTGTGATTCTGCATATTTTACCCAGCTCCACACAAGGCCGGTTGTTGGGTGTAAATAGCTTTATCTCTCCAGGGAAGGGTTTGTTACGTAGCACATGCGACAATGCTGATTATGGATATTGTCCTTGAATTAAATGAATAATGAAGCCTATGCATGTTCATACTGCGTGATCTTGAACTTTTGCTCATGAATTGCCTTCTTGCCAGTGTTGTTTTTTACACACAAAAAAATAGATAATAGTGGACAATTAATTGTTAGAGAATTGTATAATTTTTATACATATATTTTATATTTTTATACATTTTTATCAAGAGCTACAAGTACACAGCTTGAATTTCTTAGTCTCTGAATGTTACATAGAACAGAATGTGGTCAAATGCAGGTGAGACTATTGGTAAACTTCCTGGTTTATTATGGTGGATTGCTCCCTCCGGGTTGGGGATGAGTTGTTGCCTCAAGTGAAGGAGTTCAAGTATCTCGGGGTCTTGCTCACGAGTGAGGGTAGGATGGAGCGGGAGATTGACAAGCGGATTGGTGCAGCATCAACAGTAATGTGGACGTTGTACCGGACCGTTGTGGTGAAGAGGGAGCTGAGCCAGAAGGAAAAGCTCTCAATTTACCAGTCAGTCTCTGTTCCAACCCTCACCTATGGTCATGAGCTTTGGGTAGTGACCGAAAGGGTGAGATCGTAGATACAAGCGGCTGAAATGAGTTTCCTCCGTAGGGTGTCTGGGCTCAGCCTTAGAGATAGGGTGAGGAGCTCGGACATCCGGAGGGGGCTCGGAGTAGAGCCGCTGCTTGTTTGTGTCGAAAGGAGGCAGTTCAGGCATCTGATTAGGATACCTCCTGGGCGCCTTCCTTTGGAGGTTTTCCGGGCTTGCCCAACTGGGAGGAAACCCCGGGGTAGACCCAGAACTCGCTGTCCAATCTGGCCTGGGAACACCTTGGGATCCCCCAGGAGGAACTGGAGGGCATTGCTGGGGAGAGGGACGTCTGGAGTGCCCTACTTAGCTTGCTGCCACCGCGAGCCCCGACCCCGGAGAAACGGCTGATGATGAGATGAGAGGTCACTTAGGTGCGTGATGAAACGTATCTGTCAACAAACGTGTCCAGATGAACTGATTCACCTTGCTGTGAGTGCAGTAGATCTCACCTGCACACAGCGGAATAAAATCCAATCAGGATATGAAAGTGAATTAAAAGGCTAGAGGATGTCTCCATGTATTTTCTCTCCAAATAACGTGAAGGGGCAGACTTTATGGAAATCACAATTTGTTTTGGCCTTTGATACACAAAACACACTTACAGAGACTCTCTACGGTCACATCACAGCGCCACATCTGCAAACGAGTGCAAATTTAACAGCTCTTCCACAGGCGTCTACCCTGCAGCATCTCGTTAGGGTTGTGGTAGTCACTCACTTATTCAAGACATTTGAAAATACAGCAGATGCAAAATCCTTAAAATCCCAAAAGCATGTACGCATGTGTCTTGCCAGGTACTATTTTTCAAAGGAAAGCAAAACGTCCATATTATAAGCTCGCCGTCCACTCGAAAGTCCAAGATTTGTACGGTTTCTATGGGTTTTCAGAGCAAACGATGGATTTCCCATTCCCACCAAGTCCCGCTCTTCCTCTTTTAAAACATTGCTACTATGGCTGAAGCGCACAAATGCCAGTGCAAAACACAGCCAGCTATTTCAAAACAAACACAGCTGCACAAGCTATTGAAACAATCCCAGCAGGCAGAGGGTTTCAACATGAAGCCGACATGTGAGATGCTCGAGGCAGCGTTGATCATGATCTGGAAGGGGACCAGTATTTTGACATTTAACGCAAAAGATGGAAGAAGAAGAAGAAAAAAAAAAAAAGGAAAAGCAAGACAGCGTAATAAGCAGTACTGTGGGAAAACATCTCCTAATACGCTTGACGAGAAAATGAGTTTTCTTATCTGGCATGTGAAACAGGTTGCCTGCAGCGAGTGACCATGTTTATGGAAAACACGTTCAGGATTTCGAGCGAGTTAATTTAACTCGGGCCCTGTAAGTTTATCTCAGTCTCTCATAGGGGGACGTTGTCCGCTTAGTTGATGTTGTTCTCTAAATGCCTGATCCTTTCAAAATATTAACAAACCTTGTGTCTCTACAACAGGCCATGCAAAATAGTTCACATTTGACTGTAACCAAGGAGCATATCTGCGCTGCCATGTGGGCCCAGTCTCCATAGTCTTGAAGGCACGCGTCGTTATGTTTGACGTATAGCTTCCATGTGATGCCGGGCCTGTTAGCTCTCCCACACGTCATTGAACATCGGCCCGTAATTGCTGTTGGACGGCGTTGAGGGCCCCGCGGAGAAGATGAGCTCAAACGTTCGACCCCTCGCTACTCGCTCTCAGTGGTAGTTCCAGATGATTCCACTATCAACCACCCCCCACCATCCAGCCGACACTCTCTCACAGATAGACTTCATCTTCGGAGATCTCGCAGTTCGATGTGAGGCGCCAGCGTCTAAATAAAGAGCAGATGCTTTTGAAGCGTAGTGAGACGCACATGGATGCAGCCCCCTTTTTTATTTATTGATCTGTTTATTCGTTTTGTTGTGGAACGCTGGACTGGGAACCATATTTTTTGACTTTATTGAGAGAGGAGTGAGTTCCTGATAGGAGTGATTAATCCGTCGAATAGCAATGCAGCGTTTTGGGGAAAAAGCCTTTCTCTGTCTGCATTGGAAAGAAAATCATTGTGTGTTTCCCATCCCAGACTGCCTCGCCGTAGACTTCAACATATTCTCCGCTCAATAGAGTAGCCCAGAAATAGCTTTCTGTCGGTCGGCGAGTTCTCTGTATCAGTATCCTACTAACCCCAGACAGCATCTCTCAGGCTGGACACCAAAGGAGCACTTCTGTGGTATAGCCTACTTCAGGAAGGTAAGCAGTGGGAAGTTTAGAGGGTGTGCATGTGTGTGTGTGTGGGTGTGAGAGAGAGAGAGAGAGAGAGAGTGAGAGACCGACATGCGCCTGTCGTGCATGCATTAAGCCAGGCACTTCAGAGGTGAGCCTTTCTGTTGCCTTCGGCTCTGTGCAGTACATGACGTGTGGAGGAGCCACGGCTCTGCTTAATCACGCAGCATGTCTGAAGCAACTTGCTTGCCCAGGGAATCATAAAGCTGTCAGACTCATACAATATCTATTATCATGAGGAGAAGGGGGGGGCGGAGCAGGGCTGGTGTTCTGACGAGACTATGCTCGAGTTTGTTGTGAGGAACGTTGAAGTGGTATCTTTTTTGGGGGGGGGGATTTTCCCCCCCTTTTCGCCCCAGTTGTACTTGGCCAATCACGCTGCTCCACCCCCTCTGCCGATCTGGGGAGGGCTGCAGACTACCACATGCCTCCTCCGATACGGGTGGAGTCGCCAGCCGCTTCTTTTCACCTGACAGTGAGGAGTTTCGCCAGGGGCGGCATAGCACGTGGGAGGATCACGCTATTCCCCCCAGTTCCCCCGACTGACCAGAGGAGGCGCTAGTGCTGCGACCAGGACCCATACCCACATCCGGCTTCCCACCTGCAGACACAGCCAATTGTGTCTGTAGGGACGCCCGACCAAGCCAGAGGTAACACAGGGATTTGAACCAGCGATCCCTGTGCTGGTAGGCAATGGAATAGACCGCTCTGCTCTGCTACCCGGACGCCTGGAAGAGGTATCTTTGAGAGACTACAAAAACAGTTTGGACTTGGCTTGCAACACGCACGCACACACACACACACACACACACACACACACACACACACACACACACACACACACACACACACACACACACACACACACACACACACACACACACACACACACAGTTGCTAGCACTTTTCCCTCCCTGCAGCGAGTCTGATAAATATGCTCACCAAACTAATTGTTCTAGAAAGTCCCATCATAGCACAGCCAACTGAAATACCTCATGCTTATACCCACAGTCTTTCTTTTTTCCCTCCTAGATGCCGTTACCTGCAAATTCAATAGACTGTCTTTGCACAGTCTGTTTAGGGCCCTTAATGCAATTGCTTGTGGATCTTCCCCTCGTCAGTGCATTCAGACTGACCCGGTCTCATTTACAAGTCGTTCAACGACTTTCTCTGGCGGACAACTGGAGAGAAAGAATTATCCAAGTTGTCCTATATATGGCAGCATGGATCACACAAATGTCCCCCTGGCAGTGTGTTTGTATGCAAGCTGGACCCTTTCACCACAGCAGTGTTCGTAGAGAGGAGGGCACGGTTATATAGATTATAGAGCAGAAACCCAAGGCATCTGGAGCTGCTGTGCAGCTTATCTATATTACACTGACCATGACAGGAGTGTGTGTGTGTGTGTGTGTGTGTGTGTGTGTGTGTGTGTGTGTGTGTGAGAGAGTGTACTTGGTCCATATATAACAGTTCAGTGTGCACTGTCTGATCGTTGGAGGGGGACGGAGAAGAAAGATGAGGAGAGATGTGATGGTTTACGGACAGAGCCTCTCTGTTGAGAATGAAGTGTCCATGTCTGTTAGTTTCTGGAACATTTTGTTTTTTTCCCATTTCTCTGTAAAGGCTGCAGTGGTTACCTGAGGACACGTCTCTCCTTTTTATCACTCAGCAACATTTGTTTTCGTGCCTTTAACAGGAAGAGAATGCTGCCAGCGTGTCCTATTCGATTGGGTTTGTGCTCTAAGCAAAGCTTTTGGCGAGACTTTGGCTCTGATTGATTTGTCATTCGCTGGTTGGGAAATGGCTTTGGCCATGATGGACTCTTCACCCGCACCCATCACTGTTGCCCATAATGACCCCTTAATGAGAAATGGCCCTTCCAGTCCCTTCCATCTGTCTTTTTTGTTTCACTCCCAAGATTGATATAGCCATTGAAGCTTGCGTTCGATAATCCATTTTCTTTCCTCCATCGATCAGCGCCATTTCATCTTGCTTCCCGTTGCGCACGTGCAAAGCGATGGCCAGATTGAGATGTTGTTCGACGAAAACAAGATATGACATTAATATTAACATGCGCTGCACAGATGATCCAACAGTCATCTTTTTTAATGACTCGGACTTCGCCCTATACGTGGACAGTGTGTATTATGGTAAATGGTAGGTGGACTGCGTCTCAGAATCAGAATCACTTTATTTGTCATTTCATGCATGAAATGAAACGAAACATCGTTTGCCCCAACCCACAGCAGTGCAACACAAAGACAAAAACACATATCCAAAAACTACAAGAACACATAGTATAACCAAACTAACACGTATATATCGAAACTAAAAAAGAAAAAAATCACTGTCCAGGAGAACAGACGCCAGCCAGGGTGACTGTCGGAACTGCATGGGCTAGCAGTTAGCTTAGCCTGCCCCGCTTCCGCGTCCTGTCAGACCGCCCTCGGTGTTACTTCTTCGGGCACAGCTCCAAGCAGGGCCGTGGTCCCTGGGCCCACAGGACGCCGCAGGCCAAGCTCCCCCAGCCGATCCAGCACCAGCTCTCCCAGCCATCAGACGAAGACAAACCCAGACGTGGACAAAGACCCTGCATGGGCAGTGCTGGGTGAGGCCGCCGCAAACGTGAATTTGTGCCGCCATCTTCCCACACCGGAAGTGGCGCTTTATATAGTGCTTTTCTAGTCTACCGACCACTGAAAGTAGCTTACAGCGTACGCCTCAGTCACACACACATTCACACACTGATGGAGGAGGCTGCCATGCAAGGCACCAACCTGCTCATCAGGAGCAGTTAGGGGTTCAGTGTCTTACTCAAGGTCACTTCGGCACGCTCTCTGCAGGGCCCAGGAATCAAACCAGCAATTACTAGATCACCTGCTCTACTTCATGAGCCATGCCGCCCCTATATTACCCGTTTATGTGTGATTTTTCTTCTTTTTTTTTGCTGCAACGTCATGCTGTTATATAGACTTAGTGCCCCTGCAGGACGGGATGAATACTCAGATCTCTATTCATTAGTGCAACATGTGCACAAAGCAGGGCTCAGAGGCACCGTTTCCCCCGCTAGTTAGGACTATATATACGTCGCGGGGAGACTCCTCGGCCCGGCCTTGTCTAATTGCTCTTTTGTCTTTGCTCCTCCAGAGGTGAAGAGACTTAGTGGCTTACTCTGCACACCAGCCACCTCTGCAGAAGGTTAGCCGAGGGATTTTTTTTTAAAGAACATTTCATGTAATCATTTCCAAATCAGATTATCTCCCTGTCCGGGAGGGAAGGACACCCTCAGCTTAAGGTGATCATCTCCAAAATATAGAAAGTACAGTCAGTCAAGTCTTTACTCGTGACAAATCAACAAAAAACTCGACTGACTATGCTCTTTATATTTAAAAGTGGGGGCTTAATTTCTCTCCAGTCCTGTGATAAGTTCTTGTGCCGTCACTCAGTTGTTAATATATATATTGCTCTGAATAACTGAGCCTCATTTCTGAATTGAAAACACATATCTGTGCGATGATTCATTCGACTTCAATCCCCACGTTTTAATTAAGGAAGGGAAAAGGGGAAAAAGGGGGGCACTGTGAAAAGAGGGCTAATCTTTATTAATTGGTCTTTCTGCACCGCCGAGTTGCTGAGGGGATTGTTATAAAATGTTCTCTGAAGTCACATGACGGTTCATTTATTATCAGCTGGAAACCTTCCCCGTAGCACGCAGAGGCACACAAAAAGCACACACCTGCACTGACACACATGTGCAAGTCTTTCACGCACGCATGCATGCACATAGCCGTGCACGTGCACGTGCACGGCTATGTGCATGCACATAGCCATGCACGCACACCATTGTCGTGATGAAATGGGTACACACAGCAAGTGTTTTTATTACTAGTCACTGGTTATCGTTAGGTTTTTTTCTCCTTTCTCCAACATCTTATCTTGTCCCATATTACTATTCATTACGTAATTACAACTCTGCTGCGATTCGTCCATCGCTAACAATGTCAAAATCTTTCTTTGCTCTGCTGAGTGCTTACATCCCCGGCTCATTTCTCAGCCGGGCTCTGGCTATTGTAGTTAAGCCCTTTACCTTTGGGTGCCATTGTCCTCTAAGGCCAGTCGTAGATCACTAGGTGATGTGGCTGGCCCGGCTGGCGTTTACTTAATATCTCCTGTCAGCGATCCCCGAGTCTGCCTGTAGCGTGACCTAGACCCCTCTGGATTATCCCCACGCCTGTAATTAAAGGCAGCCAAGGAGAACTGGTGATAGAGAGGGAAGAGAAGAGGAGGAGATGGGTGGGGGGGTGGAGGAATGAGGATGTGGGGGAAGAGACATTTATATTTCATCATTCAGCAGACTGGTGGACAAACAAACTGAATAAAAGATCTCATTTCCCTCTCAAATCAACAGGTATGTAAGTGTGTGTGCGTGTGTGTGTGGGGGGGGGTTGTCATACAATGTGTGTATGTGTATGCGAGACGGGGGGAAGGAAGGAGCTCAGAGTAGGAATAAGTGGTGAATTGTTGATGTGTGAAAAGGCGATGGGGTGGTTGTTGCTGCAGTGTTCACATGAGCATACAAAGTGAGTCTTGTATCTCCGTGTTTAAACACTCACCGAGGCTTCAGCGCACATGCTCGGCTGCAAAGCGAAGAAGAAGAAGAAAAAACGTCACGCATTTATTTTCCATCAACACAGTCGCACGTCTCCGACTGCCAGCGGCCATGTGTTGCAGATTTACATATGCATAAGCCACTCAGGCCGATACGCTTTATTGGTGCATGGCCATCCATATCAATTACATGCACGCAGGTCCACTGCAAAGTCCGGTCAGCCGAGCTGAAGCGGGAACAGAAGGTGGTCACTATGGCCACACCCATGCCCCGGAAGCCACCAAACCCCTCCAACACCACCGCTGCAAACGGGTCACAGGTCAGATGGGTCTTATTAAAAGACCGCCGGAGGCAATAAGTCGAGCCATATCGCCCTATCACTCTCTTCACCCTTTAGTTAAAGCCTGGGATCCGGTGATAAAACCCCAAGACCACAGAACTGATTCCTGATGGACCGGTGGTGGGTGGGGGGTGGGGTGGGGGGGGGTCTGTTGCTGCCCGCTCTGTTGTTTAAATCAAACACAAATAAAACAGCTCAAATCAAGAAATTCATGGTTAAATGTGGGCGCCCGGGTAGCGTGGCGGTCTACTCCGTTGCCTACCAACACGGGGATCGCCGGTTCGAATCCCCGTGTTCCCTCCGACTTGGTCGGGCGTCCCTACAGACACAAATTGGCCGTGTCTGCGGGTGGGAAGCCGGATGTGGGTATGTGCCCTGGTCGCTGCGCTAGCGCCTCCTCTGGTCGGTTGCGGGGCTGGGGGGAATAGCGTGATCCTCCCACGCGCTACATCCCTCTGGTGAAACTCCTCACTGTCAGGTGAGAAGAAGCGGCTGGCGACTCCACATGTTCATCCTGTGGTAGTCTGCAGACCTCCCCGGATCGGCAGAGTGGGTGGAGCAGCTCGGGAGAGTGGGGTAATTGGCCAAGTACAACTGGGGAGAAAAGGAGGAGGGTGGGCAGAGACGTTCATGGTTAAAGACATTCCAGCCTAATTAAAGGTAATTGCCTTATCACCAGGATGGCTGAAGATGTTTTCTTAAAGCGGTCATACGCTGCGCTTTGCCTAATAAAGGGCCCTCGACTCATTAACCTGTCGTGCATGTTTACAGAGTCGAGCACAGTTCATTTTAGCTGCTGATTTGTGCGGGCAGTTATTTTAATTAGCAGCGCCTCCACTGCGCCGCTAATCTGGAGCAGCAAACTTCACCTCTTTTTATGCGTACCCCGCGTTGCTCCATGGGAAAGACAGTCGGTAATGAATGTGCGTAAACAGGCCGGAAGTGAACAGAAGAGGCTGCGTAAGGAATTCTGCTGGGCGGTAAGAGGGCCTTCAGATGTTTTAGGGTTGCAGACTCGGCATGCTCGGCCTCGTGCCAGCGCCAGGCTCCTGACAGCCTTTAGCTGGAGCTGAAAAAGCAGCGCGGGGCGAGCCCTTGACAACATGGGGAGATTAAGGGGGGGGGGGAGGCAGCACTCCATCAGCCTGTCCGTTCCACTGAAGGCAATTACCACTCCTGTCTGATTGGAGATCTGTCCATCACCGGCCATCGCCAAATGACTGGGCCAGACCGTAGCAAGACTTCAAGACTTAGGATGAGTTCATTCATATGCAACCCAGTGAAAATCTCCCTTGCCGTGTGATTGATGGTGTCACCTTTATTGTGCTGGTGGGGGAATAAAACAAACAAACACACACTTGACTTTCGACCCTGCTGCAGATTGACTTACTGATGGATGCCATCACTTCTAATGACTGACAGGTGTCTGTGGCTCTAATGCGAAGACGTGTGCACCCCGAGCATTAACCCCAGGCTGCCCCCCCCCCCCGTTTCGGTGGAGTAATATTGAGCTGCCAGTGGAGGAGCTGCCGGTCCTGGCAAGTGTGCATTAGCTCCGGTCTCGGGGGATTGCAGGCCTAGCCAGCCGTGTGTAATTAAAGGAGCATAAAGACAGATCAGGCTCTCTTCTCCTGCCCTCCCTCTTCGAGATGCCTGGCCTGATGGGGGGGGGGCGGACCATGGGGTGCCCCGGACCATCAAGCTCAAGGGAGAGCGCATTTGGTTTTATGTTCTTGAAGAATAAGCACTTAATTCTCAACTTCTAATTGCATCCCTGGACAACGAAAAACAAAGTCGTGGATTTAGTGCTCAATTTATTCTTGTTCACCGTCAAACTCCTTAACCCCCTTCACCACCACAACAACAACCCCCCCCCACACACACACACACACACATATCTCTCAACCAACTTTAATCAACTTTTTCCTTCCTTTTCTGTCTGTTTTCTATCTATTTGCTTAAATAGTCAGATACTCGGATTTTAAATTTCATCTTGATCTCACACTCTCGTGTCATGTTAACCAAGGATTCTGGGAAATTGCCCAGCAATGCAGACCATCCCAGATGAAGCCCAGTGTGATACACAGAAATCACAAGTGATCATCAGCACAACCCGTGAATGTTTCCTCTTCTCTGGACACCTCCTCCATTCTGCCCGTCCAGTATCCTGAACTGTGACTGGATGAGGTAAGTGGGCCAACAAAAGATAGATAGATAGATAGATAGATAGATAGATAGATAGATAGATAGATAGATAGATAGATAGATAGATAGATAGATCGATAGATCATCATCATCATCGATGGTCACTCGGGGTGGAGTATGACCATCCTCCGTCTGGGTCCCTCTGTGTCTTCAGGTGGGCGTAGAGGCCGATCCCGGGGCTGCATAATGAGGGGATGCCTGTGCGTGACAGCCAGAGTCCAATGGCACGGAGAACCAAGACGACTGGGGGCCCACCTTCTGTTGCAGCTTCATCCACCTTCACTGCTGTTGTGACCTGGAGATATCTTCTGCCAGTTCTGCAGTTGAGGTCTTTGTTGGATCACGCTTCATCTGGAACCTCTCCCTTGACTTATACACCTTGGGTGACCCTACCAGGAGCCAAGCTCCGGGCAGCATAGCTCTTGGGGTCATTGGTCCACCACAACAAGGTGGCGATCCAGGAGAAGCCATACATACATACATACATACATACATACATACATACATACATACATACATACATACATACTGCTGTCCTTTGTGTATTTTCAAAATGATTATCTGATAGGTTGTGGATGGAAGCAGATTTGTCAAAATGGTTTAATTCTACTCTCAACAGTCAGTATGACAGTAAAAGCATGAATGTGGAAAAAAATGCCCAAAAAACACCTGAACTCCATGCATGTGATGCTTCACGGGTTGAATTGAATCGCCAACGAGTGAGGGTGAAACAGAGCTTCTTTATTGGTGGTTAGGGGTTGCTTGCATGGATACCCATGTCTGCAGCAGGACCTCAATCTGTTCAAACCAAGAACTGTAATTTGTGTTTTCTATTTCCAGCTCTAAGCTGTACCGGCCAGCAGAGGAGTTTACAAATCTATCAGTATCTGACAGATAGCCACTGGTGAAATGCTCGACCCAGAAGCCAGCAACCCACGACCTCTGTGGTGCCTCTGCAGCTAGGTGGACAGACGTCATTCTCTGCTTCAAAGGATCTTAAAATTGAGGTCTTAAAGGAGTTCAACCTTAAAGTATGAAGCCAGGAGACCTTAAAATCTCACCCTCCAAAAATACTCCCCACCAATAACTCATCCTTCTGAGAGAAAAGAAGCACACAAAGTGGACTATTAGCACAGCAAAGGTCTTGGCTGCCAGTGGAACTGGTATTGTCTGTCTGGCTGAATCTATCTCCTCTTCCCCCTGGCACTGTTTAATGGACTTTTTTTCCCCCTTCACCTGCTTCAGTGACTGTCTTTCTCCATCAGTGTAGTCAAAGTAGGCTACACATATTTACCAGCGCCAGTGCTAATTTGGACTCTCGCTAATGCTCTGGGCTCCCTTTTTTCTGATTTTATTAAGTGAAGGTTATTGGGGAAGTTATTGATGTGACAAAAGGCTCTCTAACCTCCAGGGCAATACCAGTACACATCCAGTAATGTGCTGAGGAGTGGCACTTTTGCATGAAATGGGCACACATTGTCTCGTTTATGTGACAACCGAGCAATAACACATTCTCTCCAGCAATGCTAGACAATATCGAACCGTGTGACGGCGTTCTCAAATAACACTTGACACAATGATGGCATCAAGCATTCTAATAAGGCGAAGATATTTCCCCCAGTTATAATTTGAGAAAATATTCACATTCCTTTTCATACAGTATTAAGCGCAGGAGACAGTTTGCTGCTCACACGATGCAAAAGCCATTTTCCTCAAACGCTTCCAGTGCAGTTCATCACTCACGGACTAGATTGAACCCTAGTGACTCAGGTTATTGCCTACCAGGTGAGCCATAGAAATGAGCAGTATCACATATCTTCATACAACAAGTGAGACATGTAGCACTTGAGGCTACCACCCTGCCTCTCAGCACCCATTGGCCAGGGCAGCAGTGCGGAAACATGGCATTTCTGGCAGACTTCAACTCAGTGTGGGTCCACCCGCCACACAGCACACCATCTCCTGCTGCTCCATCTGTCACTCTCCTCCCATAATCTCCAGATCCTGTGACATATCTAGTGACATCTTTTTTCCCCCCGCAACGATGGGGAGGGGGAGATCGGTCAATTTTGAATACTACATTTTTTTAAATTTTATTTTGAGATATTTCATTGATCCCCGTAGGGAAATTACACTGCATTTAACCGCTCCTAGCTACAGGTGGGCAGCCACCATGCAGCACCCGCGGACCAACTCCAGTTCATCGTGCCATGCCTCGGTCAAGGGCACAGACAAGAGTACTGACCCTAACAAGCATGTCTTTTTGATGGCGGGGGAAACCGGAGCACCTGGAGAAAACCCACCCGCAGACACGGGGAGAATGCAAACTCCACAAAGAGGACGACCTGGGAGGGCCCCCAAGGTCGAACCCAGGACCTTCATGCTGTGAGGCGACAGTGCTAACCCACTGCGCCACCGTGCCTTAACAGTTAGTAGTGCTGAGGTCAAAATATGTAGGGCATACCAACAAACATAAAGTTGTGTAAACACATAGGCTCTGCGTTTGGACTGTTGACGCGCTCACAGATGTCAGCAGATGATAATTCCACTTAATGTTCTCCAGACCTCTGTCCAACAGCTGTCCCTGCCATCCTTTGTTTCACCTCACACGTCACATCCGCATATCAAATCCCTTTAAATCATTACTTCTACCCAACACGACTCGAGAGAATGTTTCAGCATCATTACAAAAAGCTAAACTCAACCTTTTTACTGGAGATGTAATCTAGTACGCTGACTGACACTATCCTCTCTCTCTCTCTCTCTCTCTCTCTCTCTCTCTCTCTCTCTCTCTCTCTCTCTCTCTCTCTCTCTCTCTCTCTCTCTCTCTCTCTCTCTCTCTCTCTCTCTCTCTCTCTCAGCATCCTGACATGCATTTTGGCATGCTTCTGACAGTCCTTTCCAAACGCAGGCTGTTTGATATATACCTCCTCACTCGTCCCTCACTGGTATGTACGTTCGCCACCCCTGCTGAATATCATAATGGGCCAAAACAAATCACTTCCAGCTAGAAATGAGATGGTGATTGTATCAAACTGACCCCTAACAAGCTGTCAGCTTGCATTTGACAAAGAATACATCAGTGGTTAACTAGCCTGGCATTCATTGGACAGTGCAGACAGGTCTTGTGTGTGTGTGTGTGTGTGTGTGTGTGTGTGTGTGTGTGTGTGTGTGTGTGAGTCTTGTCTGTTTCCTGTTTGTCTTATATTTGTGCTGATGACATCCTGTGATGCCACAATCCAATAAAGACACGAGGACATTATCTGGTCTGCTGTGTTTGCAAATATAAAAACAGTGTCTTAGGGGGGCGTCCGGGTGGCGTACCGGTCTACTCCGTTGCCTACCAACATGGGGATTGGCGGTTCGAATCCCCGTGTTGCCTCTGGCTTGGTCGGGCATCCCTTCAGACACAATTGGCCGTGTCTGCGGGAGGGAAGCCGGATGTGGGTATGTGTCCTGGTTGCTGCACTAGCGCCTCCTTTGGTCGGTCGGGGCCCCTGTTCGGGAGGGGGGAGACCTGGGGGAATGGAGTGATCCTCCCATGAGCCACGTCCCCCTGGTGAAACTCTTCACTGTCAGGTGAAAAGAAGCAGCTGGCGACTCCACATGTATCGGAGGAGGCATGTGGTAGTCAAGCCCTCCCCGGATCAGCAGAGGGGGTGGAGCAGCGACCGGGACGGCTCAGAAGAGTGGAGTAATTAGCCGGGTAGAGTTTGGGAGAAAAAGGTGGGGGGGAATCCAACAACGCCCCCCCCAAAAAAACAACAAAATTCCTACTGGACTTTTCTCTCCTGTATCACTGATGCTCTGCCCCTTTCTCTAGTTTCACAATGTCTGTTTAAAGAACATTAAAATCTTAAAAGTCAGTAGACCACCCACTCTTATTAAAAAACAAAAACAATATGAAGTCAGAATATGAAACAGTTTGTGTATGTAAACATGATTGTGTGTCATATTTCATATATTCTTTTTATTCATTCATTCATTCAACCTTTATTTGAATATCAAGGGATCATTGAGGGCATTTCAATGATGTCGAGTACCATTAAAACAGAATGAATGCGCATAAAAATTATTAATGAAGAAACAAACAAGCAACAACAGAACACTGTTAAAACAGTTACATTCAAGAGCAGAGTAGTTTGTAATCATGGTTTTAAACTGACCTATAGGTACAATTGTGTTAAGTTGTAATGCATGTTGTAAAATATCCCAAGTGTGTGCAGCACTAAAACTAAAAGCAATTTTCCCAAATTTAGTGCCTGCACATGAGACTTCTAGCATTAGGCAGTCACATGAATGAGTCAAATAACAACTATAGGACAAATTTAATAAGGAAGTGATATATGATGGCAAGTTGCCATTAAGGGCTTTATGAGTAAATAGAAACCAATGCCTGTCCCATTTCACTGTTAGAGATGACCACCCAACCTTTTCATACAAGATGCAATGATGAGTAGAATAACCATCACCAGTAATATATCTTAGGGCAGAGTGATAAACTGAATCTAGGGGTTTAAGAATGGAGGCAGAGGTGTGTCTATAGATAACATCACCATAATCCAAAACAGACAAGAAGACGGCCTCAATTATCTGCTGCCTACTGAGCAGAGGAAAATTAGTCCTGTTTCTGTACAAATGTTTTTTGTCATTGTGTTTTGACAATTTTTTGTCGTAGCTTGCTAACAAGTGTGTAAATGTGAAACTTCAATGTAACTTTTTGATCTGGCTAGATACCAAAATATTTATACTCTGAGACCCTCTCAATACTGTGTCCATTCAGAGTGGTAATATGCAAACTATTGTCCACAGTATCTCTGACTCTAGAGAATAACATGTATTTAGTCTTGTTTGCATTCAGGACTAATTTCAAATTAAAAAGTGTATCTTGCAATTTGTCAAAGGCTTGTTGTAGGATTTCAATGAGTGAGTGTGCAGTATTAGCAAATCAATACAGAACTGTACCATCTGCATAGAGATGGGCATTGCAATTTGTTATAAAGGATGTAATATTGTTAATATAAATTGTGAACAAGACAGGACCCAATATTGAACCTTGTGGAACCCCCTTTGACAGTGGTAAAAATACAGAAAGATCATTTCCCAAAATAACCATTGCTGTCTGAGACAGAGGTAGTCCTGAAACCATTTACAGGATTTATAATCAAAACCAATATGACATAGCCTCTTTTGGAGCATAGCATGATCAACATTGTCAAATGCTTTTGTCAATTTGACAGAGAGGGCAGCACAATATTTCCCTTTGTCAACAGCAGATACAATATCATTTATAACCAAAGTAGCAGTAGTGGCAGTATTATGTTTTGCTCTGAAATCAAATTGGTGTGGACCTAATACAGAATTTCTTGAGAGGAATGATTTGAGCTGGTTATTAACCAATGACTCCAGGATTTCAGCAAGACAGGGCAGTTTGGAAATTGGCCAATAGTAATTAAGATAATTTTTAGCACCACCCTTATTGAGTGGGACTACATGTGCAGATGTCCAGACCTGGTGGATAACTCCAGTAGAGATAGAGAGATTAAAGGGATATATAATTTGTTCAGCAACAGAGCTATAAGAAAAATAAGGGTCTGGTTTATCCTCCCAAGTTGCTTCCCTGCAATCGATAGCTTTAAGTGCCTCCTTAACAACTAAGGAAGTGAAGGCCTGTAGGGTGAACTGAGAGGTATGGTATAAGGAAGGCATATGAGCCAAAGGTTTAATATTAAGAGCAGATCCTGAGTACACCATATAGAGCAGATTCCCAGCAGCAGCAAAATGAGTGTTGAAATAATGGCAAATGTCTGAAGACTTATTTATTAAGCAGTCATTAAATGTAACATAAGAAGAAATAGCTATAGAGGTTTTGTTTTTATTTACATTTACATTTACTGCTTTCCACAATTTTGATGGGTTTATAAAAGAGCAAGAGATTAGTTCTCTGTATTTGTGTTAAAGGGGCAATTTTACTTAGTTACCAATTCTGAAGGCAGCATATATATTTAAATATATATGAAATCTAGTGAGTCAAGTAAATTCTGTCTCATAAAGAATTTACTTTACTCGCTGGATTATTTTGCTCCTTATTTGTTGAGCACTTTCCCTACCGTTGAGTGTTTGTTTCTTTTAACAAAGATATATATATATATAAAATCCAGTGAGTCAAGTAAATTCGTTATGAGACAGTACAAGCCTGTTTCATGCCATAAGCAATCATCAGCTGTCAATAAAGCTACTCTGGAAAGGACATACCGTTTACTGCTTCATCATGCACATCACATGCACAATGTCCAATGGGGAAAGGAGAGGTGCAACATTAAAAATTCTAAAACACGTGATCACTAACGGTCCAATGGGGGGTGGGGTGGGGGTTGGTATTTGTCTATTGGCATGATTTATTTATAATTACAAAATAGGTGCTTATATCTATGTCTGCAACTGCTGGCCAATTCATTCCTGTTATTCAATGTGGACATTTCTGGTTTGCAAATAATAAAATATATTTTTCAGTTAGACGTATATATATCTATAAATAATCCTTTATTTAACCAGGTAAAAGTCTCACTGAGATTAAAATCTCTCTTTCAAGAGTGACCTGGCCAAGACAGCAGCATAAACATTGTTACAACAATAAACACAAACAATACAAACAGACAAATACAACTGTCACACACTACAAAAGAATGAGCACAAGATCCAGTATGCAATACAATATGCAATACAAGGTCAAGGACAAAAATCCAGTTACGATGCAATGAAAAATTTAGGAGCAATCACATTGGCCTAGAGTACTATTTTATTTAAGGGTTTTTGTTTTTTGTTTTGTTTTGTTTTGGTTTTTTGGTTTTTGCCTAATTCTGTTCTAATTCTGGCCGGACCAACATCTGCAGAATATTGTAAGAGCGCAGGTCATATTGATTTTGGTTTTTACACATGTATGTACACAGATAAGGAGGAACCACCCCCAGGAGAGATTGATATATAAAAGCCAACCAATGCAAAAGACATACAGAGATGGCCACTTAGCAGCAGCATACAGAGTACATTGGTGCATGAGATTGCCACAGCCAGTAATAAAACATAAAGCACAATGGTATACAGTATCCAACTTCTTTAGGCCCTGGTCAGGTGCATTCATAAAGAGCAGGTTGCCATAATCCAATAAAGGTAAAAAAAAAAAGTTGCTTAAATCAAGTGTTTCCTTGCCTGGAGGGAGAAACATGATTTATTCCTAAAAAGACAAACTCAATTAAGTTTCAACTTCGAAACAAGGTTTTCAATATGTGATTTGAATGACAAGTTCAATAACAATAACTTAATAATTATACTATGTTGTGACCATTTCAATTTTAACCCCTTCAGCAGTTGAGATCTTTGGATGATTAGATGTTAACCCTTTGCCATTTGAAAATAACATGAATTTGGATTTGTCTGCATTTAACACCAACTTAAATTGAGTTAAATGAGAATGGACAACATCAAGGGTTGACTGCAAGAATTCAAGGGTTTGTACAACTGAAGGGGATGAGCAATAGATAACTATCATTTGCATAAAAATGGGATGCAGCATTTAACAAATGATCACAAAAAATATGGAGAACCAGCAGTCCTAGTATGGAACCCTGGTGCACGCCCTTTGATACAGGGGGGAAAGAAGAGGAAGACCCAGCAAACTGGACACATTGTGTTCTAGCTGACCAATAATTTGAAAACCAATTTACAGGATGCCCAGATAAGCCAATGTTGTAGAGTTTATCCACCAAGGTGACATGGTCAACTGTGTTAAAAGCCTCGGAAAAATCAATAAAAAGAGCGCCACAATATTTTTTGCAGTCCAGTGCCTCAATAATGTCATTCACCACTTTAATAGTGGTGGTTATTGTGCTGTGATGTTTTCTAAACCCTGACTGATGTGATAGATCAGTCAAATCTTACTTTATTCAGACACTTAGGTCCATATTTTAAAAAAAAACAACAACAAAAAATACAACACAGGACAACACAAAAATGTAGCTAAAAACAGTAGTCCACAAGTCCACAACGATTAAAACCTATACAGACGTTTGTTCCAGTGTTTCCAGAAACAAGATGAGCACCTTGTGTCACTTTGTGTATGCTCAGTTAAGAGCATTATAATTACATTCTTGGAATACCATTTGTGTCTAAAAATGAAAGCTTTAAGTTGTTCACTGACAGTCTTTTCAAGGACTTTAGCTAGAATACATCATTTAGAGATCGGCCTGTAGTTGTTATCAACTGAGGGATCCCCTCCTTTCAGCAAAGGGAGAACAGGCAGATTTCCACATGTTGTGAATCTCATTGTTGGAAACTGTGAAATTAAAAATATGAGTCAGAAGTCCTATTATGAAGTATATAGCTAACTTGAGAAAGTAAGTGTCAAGATTGTCAGAACCTGTGGATTTGTTAGGATCCAGTTGCTTTAAGGCTCTATGGACCTCTATCACATTAACAGGAGTAAAATTGAATGGTTGAACCTGAGAATTAATTGGGGGTGGTGAAGAGTGAACCCTCTGCTCATTATGCTGTTTTGGATCTGGATGTAAAGACTCGAATAAAGAACCTGAATAAACAAAATATTCATAAAAAATGGCTAAAAGCATGTAAAGGTGAAATGCAGCATATTTTCATCCTTCTGCATATTCAAATGTCCTCTTTTACTATATCAACATCTGCATTTTTTGCGCTAATTAATCAACAGCGATAACATCAATCAGTCAATCAATACGTCTATCTCAGTGGTTCTCAATTCGGTCCTCAGGTACCACCAGTGCTGCTGGATTTCTATTGTGACAGGTAGTTCATTACATTCAGTTATTCCAGCCTCCAATCAGGGAAGTTTAAGACCTGGAACAACTTTTAACTACCTGTCAGAAATGAAAACCAGCTGTGCCGATGGTATCTGAGGACCGGATTGAGTGAGAACCACTGTTCTAGCCCATATCCCATGACATCAGCTCCGGCGCTGTCCATATTTCAGTACCCCAGTTGCTGCATAGGGGGCGCTGGTGGGTATTGCGAGACTAGCTCATAGAAACGCTGAGCGGGTGAGCGAGGTAGTCTGCAACAGAGAGAGCGAGACAGAGCGAGACAGAGCGAGCGAGAGAGAGAGAGAGAGAGAGAAAGAGAGAGAGAGCGAGAGCGAGCGAGCGAGCGAGAGAGAGAGACGCGGAGAACCAAATCACACCGAATGTGAAACAACCCAGCAAGGAGGAGGCTGCAGCCCAAAACGTAGAGGAAGTGTGTGTCTGTGTGTGTGATAGTTGTGTCATCATCTTCTTTCGGATTGTCTTTTAACTTTTGATAGTCGGTGGAAAACCCGGTGGCCGTGTGGCCGGAGGTTCCGTGACAAGTTGTCAAAAAAGGATTTCCGTCACAGTTTTTTGTTTTTATTTTGTGTGTGTGTTGTTTTTTTTTTTAAACGGTACACTTGGATTTGGGGCGTGATTGGTAAAGTGGCAGCTTTGCACCGGGAAGCATTTGGCCGTCATCACCATCATCGTCGTCATCATCATCATCATCATCATCATGTTGGCGGTGTTTGTGCTTGGAGAAGTCGTGTAACGTGTATCGGACGCGGAACTGTGCTGCAACAGTCTTTACTAGCCGGCGCGCTCTCTCGCTCTTTCGTCCAGAAAGTCCGTGTGCACTTCGCCGGATTCTGCTAAATTCAACTCCGATGGATTTTGTTTGCTCGCCTGCCGGCGGCGGCGTGAGAACAACGTGACGACGGGCTTTGACCGCATCACCAGCCGACGGGAAGCCGCGCCGGTGGGAAACTCAGCGGAGTAACTGAGGGAACATCGCGCCGAGCAACTATGCGCACGACTCTGAATGTTTAGGGTTTTTTTTGTTGTTGTTGTTGTTGTTGTTGCTTTTTTTTTTATTATCTCCCCCTTTTGGGTTTATTGTTATAACTGACAACTCAGCCCGGGCGAGTAACGCTTAAGCCAACGCCGGGAATTTGAACGCTTCCTCCGGCGGAGTCGGTCCTCGTCGTTGGCCGGCATCGACAGGTGTCCCGAGTGAAACGCGAAGCTTTTCGCCAACTTTTTCGGCGGTTGTCCGTTAACGTCGCATCTCCGACCCACCGAGGACGCCCGAAACCTTCCGCGATGGGAAGTCGGGGGTTTATTTAATTTGCCGTTCTCCTATCCCCCCCCCCCACGAACATTCCCACCGACGCTCGCAACTTCTGACATCCGACGCGTCGACCCTATCATGCGACCCAACGGCTGCGTGGAGTAACGGCCATCACCCAGCGCCCCGCCGGTCGCACCGAAGACGCCCAAAATGAGCAGCAGCAGCGGACCTGTCATCGTGTACGAGTGGCTGAAGACCCTCCAGCTGGCCCAGTACGTCGAGGCTTTCGTGGATAACGGCTACGACGACCTGGAGGTGTGCAAGCAAATAGGAGACCCCGACCTGGACGCCATCGGCGTGTACATACCGCACCACCGACGGAGGATCCACGACGCCGTGAAAAGACTCAAAGATGAGGATAAAGAGGCCGCCAGCGGGCTGTACTTCACCCTGGAGCCCATGCCCCCCGCGTCCGAGATTTACTACGGCAGCCACATGGCGGACCAGTATGAATCCAAACTTCGGGGTTCGCGGTCCTGGACCGAGCCGAACGGGGACAGGGTCGGGCGGAGCGGCGGGTACGTGGGCGCGCAGAGGAACCTGACGCTGGGCACCCGGAGAGAGCTGGTGGTTTACCCCAAACTGAAGCTGAAGATCATGATCAGGGATAAGCTCATCAGAGACGGCGTCAACCTCGCCAGGCCGCCGTATTCCAACAAGGTAAGAGGTTGTCACAGGTCACTCACATTTCACAGACGGCGTCGTACGCAACCCAATGCCCGCCGTGACACATGGCCGCGAAAGGGTCCCGCCCGCGGGCGTCCGTCATGAATAACCGGAGGCAGTCTGTTGGCCAGATCAAGTGCACGCTGTGCTGTGCAAGATATTCCGCCGAAGTGCATCGAGTGATAGTGAGTCGTTAAGTACCGGTGTGAGGCCTTCTGCGCATAGCGGATGTGTGATGGGGAGCTGTCACGGTGACTGATGGAACAGAAGCTTCTGTCGATCAGTGAGCAGAAGGCGGAGGAGAGGAGATTCTCAGGAGCTTTCGCTCAGCCTGTGATTTCCTGTAGGGAGAGCAGATTTACACGCAGATTATTAATCTACCCTGACTCACCTGTCCACTCTCTTGCCTTAGCCTCCAGCCTTGCAGCCCTCAGCATTCGGGTGAGGGTGGACCAGCCTGGCCTGGGAACATATAAACCCTTGCTGCTTGATGTGATGAATGGGTAATGAGCTATCGATGGTGAGGGCTATAAATGAAGAGTGCCCAGCTGGGTTGGCTGGTGAGGCTTGCATGAGGAGCCAGACTGAGAGTACCTCTTGTATTCGCAGGGGCTGAGAGTGACCTTTCTGTGCCAGTGTCTGTGAATCATATGTCTTGCCAGCGGAGAGAGGGTCCACTGAGTGACTGGCTGCTGTTTACCCTCAGGGTCACTTTTGTGTGTGTGTGTAGTGTGTGTTTGAATATGCATATGGGTGTCTTTATGTGCTTATTTCTTTGTTTACCTGTGAAACCCGCCTCCAATTTTGTGAAATGATTTGTGTTTATTCCAGTCTGATTTTGAAAATGTTGAAAGGTTTAATATGATAAATCCAGCTACAATTAGCCATATGCAAGCCACATAAGCCATCTATTTTCCATGCTGCCTAACCTCAGTATATCCAATTTCATGTAGTGGAAAGGCTTTTGCTTCCGAATTTGATTTTCAAATTTAGCCAATTTTGTAGTTTTCACCCACCCATATTGCCAGTCTGCAGCAGTCTGCCACTTCAATTGTTCCCATAAATGGGAATCCTGCAGAGATTTTGGATTTGAGAGGAATTATGTGCCAACCCTGTGCTGTAACAAAATGTTCATTCCAGAGGGTTAAACTATCTCTCCCTTTGATAACTGTGTTTACTTAGAGCCAAAGCCTTGGCACTACAGCTTCAGAGGCAAATGAGGAGGTCAAGGTGTGTGTGTGTGTGTGTGTGTCTGTGTCTGTGTGTGTGTCTGTATTTGACACCCAGTAGATGTGAATTTGCTCCAGTCCAGTGCCTTTATTCCCAGGGAGGTCGAACAGGGTGTGAGAGCTCAGTTGATGGAGATGTGACCAGCTGGTCTCACATTGGCCAATAGAAAGTTCCCCTTTGTCTGCCCTTGAGAGGAGATCTCAACCCTGCAGGACACGGAGCCTTGGGGCAGACCTCAGCCAATGACAGTAGCTTTATGTCTTGTTGCATGCTCAATAATCCAGGTAAGAAAATCAAAGAAGGTTGAATCAGTTCATCTGGATACAACATTTATTGACATGTATGTTTCATCACTCAACAAAGTGACATCTTCAGTCTCAAGGTGTCACTTAGTTGAGTGATGAATTGCTGATTCAATTGCTGATTCAGTGCTGAGTCAACCTTCTTTGGCAGTAGCTTTAGTTTTTCTCATGGCTTGATCATCACATGCCACAACCAGGTTTGCCATCCCTATCTGTGCTTTACTAGAGTCTCAGTAAAAATGCGTTTTCATTGGGCAATGTGTCTCACAGTCCCATGTTCAGTCTTGTGGCACTGGCTGTGTGTACTCATATCTTGTTGATTTGCCAGATCCAGTGGGCTAGATCAGCTGTATGATTTACAAATCCTCTCCAGTGTTTGTTGATTTCCTTGTTCTCCAGGGATGACCCATTATCCAGCACTTCACTGCAAGGGCTCTGCTGAGTGTCATAAATATCCTTATCTAGGACACACACACACACACACACACACACACACACACACACACACACACACACACACACACACACACAGAGGGAAAGGGTTATTTCTCCTGATGTAATCTAGCACTTGTGCTATGATTTGCATATTTCTGGATCTCATTGGGGAGCGATACAGGTAGTGAGAATTTTGTATGTCTTGCATAGTGTGCACTATAGTCAAATAGCTTAAGTTATGTTCTTCTTACTGTTTAATATCTTGGATTCCTGCTATTGTGGGAGTCAGCAAATTCATGGATATACATGAAATGGTCTTTTAAATTCAGGTGATCTGTTATCTGTTCCATATATGTCAATATTTGATGTTTGTCAGGTCTGCTTTTACATCTGTTTTGGTTTGTTTTGGAAGAGAGGCAGGTTCAGCGGTGATTGGAAACTGCTTGAATGATCCCCTCGCTGGCTCAGGTGGGCTGTTTGTCTAGACATTAGAATTCTGCCATAGTTCACCGGGAAAAAGGAAAGTGGTTAGAAACGTATCTTTTAACAGATTGGAACGAGGATGTGGGTGCTCCCTGGACATAGGTTTTGGTTTGCACAGTTGCTCTTTAACTTCAACCACTGCCTTAGCACACTTTGTAATGATGTGCTCTCAATTTGAACACACTTGTCTCAGTTGGGACATAGGCCTAGTCATAATAGCGCCTCATTGTTAGTGCTGTGTATCAGGAGGAAGTTGAGGCTAAACACAAAGAGATTCTCCATTGTTTGTCTCCAGGCTGATGGAGCCTCGTGTCCTTTCACTTGTGGTCTGTTTTGTATTCTCAATTTCCGTCCATTGAAAAGGACAGAGGAGGCAAGTGTCCAGCATTGTGCCGATGGTTGGGTGATAAAAACTGGGTATCATGCAGAGAGAATTGCAAGAAGATGGGCACGTTGGGGTTTTTTTTGTCATCAAAAGAGGCTTAGAATAGAATAGAATACACTTTATTTGTCATTGGTACATACATACAATGAAATTCACTCTCTGCATTTAACCCATCCTAGCTGTGTAGCTAGGAGCAGTGGGCAGCCACCGTGCAGCACCCAGGGACCAACTCTATTTCTTCCTATTGTCTTGCTCAGGGGCACAGACAGAAGTATTAACCCTAACATACATGTCTTTTTGATGGTGGGAGGAAACCGGAGTGCCCAGAGGAAACCCATGCAGACACGGGGAGAACATGCGAAGTCCACACAGAAAGGACCTTGGACGGCCTGGGGTTTGAACCCAGGACCTTCTTGCTGTGAGGCAACAGTGCTAACCACTGGGCAACATTGCCACCTTTGTGTGTATGTTGGGTATGGGGGAGTAGCATGGGCTTAAAAAGTGAATTTTCAAGTCCTCACTCTCATCCCACAAGAGTAGCTGATCTCATCTATTGTGGATTCATGCAAGGCCTTGCTGTATCTTAAATGGCCTGGTGAATTTGAGAGAGCTGTGGCGTCTGTCAGGGAAAGACAGTCAGCTTTTAACTGACATTGTTATTAGTCTCATGCAGCTGTGAAGGAAGTTCTTCACCTTACATGGCAAACACTCACCTCACTTCCTTTTCTAGTCCTCTAATCATGATTAATATCCAAACATTCTCACTCCGTAGGAAATGAGCTTTTTGTTAAAGATGAACCCTTGTTGGCCTATAGTGATCAATCCAAAAAATCCAAAAAAAAAAAAAAAACTCACTGTGGCTGTTGAAGGCTCCTTTGACTTACTAATGCTGAGTTCTGGTGTGAAAATAGGAAGGAGCAATACCATATTTCCATAATTTTCCTGATAAAAGTATGACGTCTGGAATTGAGCCACTTATTCATTTCAAACCTTCATACACGTGTTGGAAGCCAAGTCATCCCAGACATTTAAATTCCTCGTCACTTGACCGAATATTACCAAAGCCTGTTATTGAGGGAAATATATTATCAGAAGGCCCGGCTAGTCGATGTCAACGGAGGTTTATAGAAAATATAGCTAAAACATATTCATATATTTTGGATACATTACAACTTCAAAATTTGTATCTACATGTTTTGTACATGAAAAATGGTTCATGAACAGGCGCGTGTCAGTTTTTTAATTTACTATGTGGTTATTTTCATGCAGTGAGAGAGAGGTTCATCATTGTGCCAGCAGTGTACTTTGGCAAAATCCTCACATAAGCTTTTCGTTTAGTCCATATATTTTCCATCAGTATCCTCTTTCTCTGTGTCCCATGCTATATGGCTGGCATTTAGCCATAAGGAGGGGAGAAGCCTTTTACAACCACCTCAGAGTTTTCCATGGCTGCCGGTGAAACCCCTGTTTGCTTAAGTTCTTATTAAGGGCTCCTTAAAGGCAAAACCAATGGCTCGTAAAAGGGAAGTCGTAAAGAAGTCAAGGACGGGCCTCATTGTCCCGAGAAGGCAGAGAAAGTCAATTAGCTGAGTGAGGTCACTTTTTTTCAGGTGACAGATAAAGAGGGCAGGAGGTGGCCAGAGTGCCGATGGTTGACGAACCACATTCCCATCAGATAAAACAACAGCGCCGTCACTCATGCGCAGCTGTACTCGCTCAGTGACTGTTTTTGGAAATGCCCAGTGTTTGGGCCCTTCCAAAACCACATGTGTGCGCGAAGCACAAGTTGTTAGTATTAGTATAGGTCTTCGTAAAGCATCTGGGTGTGATAAGCACCGGCTGCCAGCACACTGACCTTTGACCCCCTGCTAGTTTTGACCTGTTGCTTTTTGAAACACCAGGCTGTAGTGTCAGGTTGAGCTCAGTCAATGAAAGGAAACAGACCATACAAACCTCTGGGTCTCAGCGGGTGTTGGGCTATGCTATTCCAATGTCAAATTTACATTTTGGATAGCCCACTACTTCTGGTGGAATAGCTAATTTTGGGAATATAATCACTTTGCCAGCTGTCCAAAAAAGAAAGAAGAAAAGAAAACGTAAATAAAATCTGAAGTAATTTACCAAAGATGAAATGTTCACCCTTTTTCGTGTTAATCCAAAAAACATGCTTGGAAAGGGAAGTGGTTAAAGTCTCTCTTCAGAAATGACCCGTCTATACATTATCACTGCAGAGAGATATCCACTGACTGGATGGTTTTCCACTCTGTGTAAATGAGTCAGTGTCTGTGTGTCCCTCCTTCAGCCCGACAGACATGGCCAACCTTCTCCAGGGAACATGTGCAAATCTGGGGGAGCAGAATTAACGCTGTGTTTGCAGCTGGCCTTCTCATTTCAGAGAGAAGGCTTGAGAGTGGCGCACTCCCACCATGCCGTTTCCCTACATGATCTGCTGGCTTTTAATGTTTATGCTCTCGACGCGGTGACCTGCGGGTACACGTTGACTTTTCACGCGATCAAGACCTAATTATCACCTTCGTAAAGCATTCGCTCCAATCATTGATGAGCCGAATGGGCTGCCTAGTATGTTAATCTGCTGCGATCAATTGAATCATTGCCCTTGGCAGCACTGATATCACTGCCTCTATCCTTTTTGGAGATGTATTATATTGAAATAACATATGTGAGCTATAAGCGTATCGGTTTCAGATATGCAGTCAGGTCCACAGGTTTAAAAAAAGCAGGCTATGCAGTCAGCAGGGCCATTTGATTTTCCACAGTGTGCTTATAGAATAGGTCCTGATGACACACTTTCGTGACAGATATATTATCAGAGCTATTCTGGTCCGAGGCTTCAGCAGCTCCCAGACAACATGTCTACATGGACGCACGGTATCTGCATCAGGAGTAACTGTTGGTGCTACAGCATCGATCATCAATACAAAAGTCCAGCTTTTCTCTTTAAACTCGTTTTGAAATTGGGGGGTGGTGAGGGCGAGAATGGAAAATGACCTTTTTGAAAGATGCTCCTTCATCGTTGTATTCCCTCGCAAACTTGTATATTTCCTATAATTGCATTGTTTCTTCCACTTCAAGTTGAAAAGATCACCAAGCTGTTAACGTAATATATGTACCATCTTTGCACAGGGCTTCGGAGAAAAGCCGCGAGTGGGGATTATCCAGTCGAACTGACAGGCAGGCATTTCATTTCCATACCGAGATATATTTGTGAGGCAAGAAAGAAAAAAAAAAAGGTCCCCTTACTGTCACATAGTATTTGAATTAGAGCCCTTGCATTCTAGGCGGTGTTTAAGGCCTCCGTGCACAGCAGGCAGATTCCTTGAGAGCAGCTGAGAACCGAGTTGCTACTGTAAACATATTTGTTTTTGCACGTTTCCTCTCCACCTCTCTGACTGTGTGTCCGCGTTGTCAAAGTCCGTAGACTAGATGTGCTCGGCAGCGATGCTTCGCACAGAAAACTGGTGTGTAATTAGTTTGCCACTGCTACAGTTTGAGCGTATACGTGTGCGATAATGACTCTTTTGTCCTCTTGAACTGTGGAGAAGGAGGGAAATGAAGCGATCAAGTGTCCCAACAGGATGGAGAGTGACAAGAGAGCAGGCTTGAGCATCTGTCTGAGTCAGGATCCAGATTGCAAACACACTCTACAAATCAAAGCGTGTCTCACAACAAAAGGTGTGTGCGCGTGTGCGTATGGTGTGTGTGTGTGTGTGTGTGTGCACGCACATATTCACAGTGATTATTAAGAAAACAATCACTCTAAAGTTTGCCTCCAGTGTTTGTAGATGAGTGATAATATGGTTCCACATGCAAGCAACAGAATCGTGAACGCTTTCGTCATATGCTATCTCTCCATAGGTGGCCATGTGTGACCTATTGTCCAAGTGGGCTGATTAGTTTTCCCTCCTACAGATCTGCTAGCGAGGGGGTCACATACTAAATGAATCCCTGGCAAAGGTTGCCATGGAGACAGATAGAGGGGCACTTGAAGATTAAACTCTGTGTTTGCCCTGCTGTCTGGGATTGACAAGGTTTTGCAAGGTTCAGTGGCCCAGTTGGAGTTTGAGATTACTGCATTATGCCAGAATTTTGATAGAAAAATGTTTGGTTCGTAGTTTAAATATTGCCTCAGCTATCTGCCTAAGCAGCGCTCTCCTAATGTTTGTCCAAAGTATATACTCAGCCTTATATATACACACCGATCAGCCAAAACATTAAAACCACCTGCCTAATATTGTGTAGGTCCCCCTTACACCGCCAGCACAGCTCTGACCCGTCGAAGTATGGACTCTGCAAGTCCTCTGAAGGTGTCCTTCAGTGTCTGGCACCAAGACATTAGCAGCAGATCCTTTAAGTCCTGTAAGTTGCAAGATGGGGCCTTTGTGGCTCGGACTTGTTTTTCTAGCACATCCCACAGATGCTCGATCGGATTGAGATCTGAGGAATTCGGAGGCCAAGGCAACACCTTGAACTCTGTCATGTTCCTCAAATCATTCCTGAACAATGTGTGCAGTGTGGCAGGGTGCATTATCCTGCTGAAAGAGGCCACTGCCATCAGAGAATACTGTTACCATGAAAGGGTGTACTTGTTCTGCAGTGATGTTTAGGTAGGTGGGATGTGTCAAAGTAACATCCACATGAATGCCAGGACCTGAGGGTGTCCCAGCAGAACATTGCCCAGAGCATCACACTGTCTCTGCCGGCTCGCCTTCTCCTCGTAGTGCATCCTGGTGCCATCTGTTCCCCAGGTAAACTATGCGCAAGCACCCTGCCGCCACATGATGTAAAAGAAAATGTGAGTCATCGGACCAGGCCACCTTCTTTCATTGCTCCATTGTCCAGTTCTGATGCTCACGTGCCCATTGTAGGCACTTTTGGCGGTGGACAGGGGTCACCATGGGCAGTCTGCAGCCCAGAGCCAACTTTTTATAATTGTATCAGACTAAGAAAAGACAAGGCACCACATAATCAGCTAACGAGTGAAATTTGATTTCTAGTCATTCAATTCTTAGAGATGCACACGCTTATATCGACTACTACTTTCAGCTGCTCCCGTTAGGGGGTCGCCACAGTGGATCATCCATTTCCATTTCTTCCTGTCTTCTGCATCTTCCTCTGTCATACCAGCCACCTGCATGTCCTCCCTCACCACATCCATAAACCTCCTCTTTGGCCTTCTTCTTTTCCTCTTCCCTGGCAGCTCCATATTCAGTATCCTTCTCCCAATATACCCAGCATCTCTCCTCCACACATGTCTAAGCCATCTCAATCTTGCCTCTCTTGCTTTGCCTCCAAACCATCCAACCTGAGCTGTCCCTCTAATATACTCGTTCCTAATCCTGTCCTTCTTCATCACTCCCAATGAAAATCTTAGCATCTTCAACTCTGCCACCTCCAGCACACTCTTATCGTTTTTGTAATTGACCAGCTCACACTACCAGAGCATGTTCCAGTCATGAAAATCAAACATGTTTGATAAAATGGGGACAGTCCCCACTACTCAACGCCTTGATTTGGGGGTAAGCGATTTGAATGTTAAAACCCCGCTAACTACAAGATATAATGTGTCGGCTGTCCGTGGTGACCTGCCTATTTTGGGCAGACAGGGTGCGAGCAACCCATCAGCCTTGATATCTCCTAGTGTGTTCTCAGCTTTTGGCAGCTGAATGTGCAGTGTGTCCTCTTGGCCTGTGTGTGTCTGTGTGTTCACATGCTTTTGTGTACAAAAGAAATCACAAGCACTGAGAACTGTGAAATAAAGGAGCTGTGTGGTAATGTTATCACACCTTCCTTTTCATGGCCAAAGTGTGTACTGACAAAAACGTGACAAAGCACATTTGAGTCAGTGTTTGACAAGTCCGCTTCCTTATTCCGCAGGTTCCTGCACGAAGCGGGTGAAATAAAACCCTTCTTCTGAAGATGTCGGGTCGGGTCACGAGCAATACAGCTGTTGCTTGCAAGGCGTAGACCTGAGGTCAGCTTTGTAGCTCAAAGGGGGGATAGGCAAAGACAAAAACGAGGTGTTGGGTCTAGTTAAGGTTTCGATGTTGGTAGTTTTGACAGGGTTAATCAATGCCGCTTATTACTACGGTAGTCTATTGTCTTACTTTTAGTTGTAGTGTGGCTCACACTGAAAGCAATTTGCTGCACAGCTCATAGTATCTTGGACTATGCTGAAGAGCGATAATGGGAGGTGAAGAAAGATGAGTGAGCCATGATGGCAGAGAGTACGAGTGTTGGAGAGACAGAGAGTGTGTATAATTACCTTGTCTGAAGCTGCTGCCAGCGAGGTATATGGAACGCAGCACAACCAACCCTCTCACCCAACCCCCATCCCTAATTGGTCCATTTCCAAGGCATCAGGGCAGGGTTGTGCTGAAAGCTTTGATCATGGAGACCACACCAGTGTCGATATGTCCCTACCTGAGTGCTTTTGTAGTGGCTGTGCCTGCCAGGGGATTAAGCTGTAATAAACCCGCCGAATGTCTGTCTGACTCCCTCTGGCTTCCCTGCGGCTCTGCATACCTGCATCTGAACCCTAATTACTTGGCAGTTACTACATTCCTCAAACATACCCACACAAATACACACAGCCACACACACACACATATACTGAAATCGTGCGCACATGGTGTGTTATAAGTACAATGCAGTTATAGGTCTGCTTTTGTCATGTGTGGTTTGCCACTTCTAACATTGGGAGAGTTTATGAAACATTTATGGGTTCAAACGCGTTCCAGCATTAAACTTGTTGTTCTTTGTGGGGAAAGGTGTAAGCCAGTGTGAGAGCAGTTTGTGTGTGTGTGTGTGTGTGTGTGTATTCGTGCATGTGTACGTGCGTGCGTGTGTGCGTGCATGCTCATGTATTTATTTACGCCCTCTGGGAGTACTCACCCAAGTATTTCATGACTGGATGAGTGTTAATATGTATATGTACACACACGTATAGTAACACTCAACATTAGGGGTCGACCAATTATCAGCCTGGCCGATTATCGGATCCAATATTCAGCATTTTTGTGATTATTGGAATCATTATTTTTTTATGCGATTGCTGATAAAATAAATTAATTTAAAAATGCACTTCTTTGGCTCAGATGCAGCTGCCTCTCTTGTCTGTAGTCACCACTCTATGGTCTCGAGCAATGTCCTGCCCACAGCACTATCTGATTGTTTATACGTCACAAGTAATAGCCTATCAACACGCATTTGCAGGCTGGAGCAGCACCGGTGAGCGAGCGGAGCTGTGTTTTGAAGCTAAGGCAGCAATATTGCGAAAGTTGCAATAAACAATAAATATCACAATCCTCTACACTGAAGTTGCAAAAACACCACAATCTTATGATCTGTTTCTATGATGACAAGCATGCCCGTTTTCCCAGTTACCACTGACAATGCCCAATTAATGCACTTTGTTGCATTGATATACAGTTAACTATAACGATATAATAGAGTTAATTGTGTAGCTATAGCTATTTCTTTGAGTAACATTAGTGCCAGTCAGTGTTGTAGTACTCAAGTCTAGGACTTGGACTCGAATCCGACTCAAGTCCTGATTTTCAGGACTTGTGACTCGACTTGGACTTGAACACCGGGGACTCAAGACTCGACTCGGACTCGAGGTTTAGTGACTGGACTACAACACTGGTGTGTGTGCACATGCTTGCGAGTGCATTTGTTTGGTTATTGTGTCACAAAGTAAATAAACTCCCTTTAAGATGGTGACAGCGGTGTCATTTTTGTTTCATGTAAACCTTTTTTATTTGTATGTCAGCTTTTTTACGGTGCCAGAGTGGAGCACTGGAGCCCATCTTGGAACTCGACTCAGACCCGACCTTGATGACTCGGACTCAGGTAATGGGGACTTGACTTGGACTCAACTCTGACTCTTCTTTGGGGACTTGGACTCGGACTCGAACACCGGGGACTCGAGACTCGACTCAGACTCGAGGTTTAGTGACTCGACTACAACACTGGTGCCAGTGCAATTGCAACTTATCTTTGCTAACATATTGCGAACGTAACGTTACTCGCCCATATGAGTTGGTGTTTTTACATGTTACTAGTGCAGTGCCCGTTCATCCAAACTTCACACTCGACACTCAAAGGAATATGAGTGTAATCCTCACTCCGAACATAATGTGTGTTGCGGTGGCAGAATGGCACTGGGCATGTTTCTGCTCCTGGGCTCCATGGAAAGTGAAGAAACAGAATTTATTATTACTAACTTTGCTGGGTACAATGTTAAACTGCAACCGTTGGGTCATCGGCGACTAAACCGGCACACCCACTTCAAGTTGTGAGGAGGGTGTGTAGACACCCAGCAGGACTAAAAACAAAACCCGTCAAAGGGCGGATGAGTTCCTCTGTGAATCAACGGCCATCCATACCTGGAGAGGAGATGGGGACCACCAGGTACTCCCCCTACTGAAACGCAATGATGACTCAACCTGTTGAGGCATCAGCTGTGCTGCTACAACCTCCATAGGTTACGTAACTGATGATGATGAATTTTGCTGGAAAATTTACTGTTTGCAGCTTTCTCGAGAACTGTTCATTTTCACACTCAACACTGCACTTCCCTGGGTCCTCAGCAATACACCCGCCAAGTGTTTAGTCGATGGGATGAACGGTTGTCGAAAATCACGTCTCTTATAATACGGGATCATCCTGTATTGGAAAATAAAATGCTGCGTCCTATACCGAATCAATTCGGGACACTATTTGTCCCGTATTTTCGTACACGTCATTTTATACACTAGGCCTTCACAGTACTGAGAATAACATAACATCAAGTAAAATCAAACCTAATAAGTATTACAATTCCAAAGTAAAATAATACAAATATTTTTTATTAAATTGTAATTCTAATTGCTTTTTAAAAAATTTGTCTTGCAATAAAGCACTTTAAACCGTGTGTATCGGCGTATTGAATTTGCAAGAAATCATTACATCTTCAGGGGGAGAATGTAGGACTTGAGGCAGGGGGCAGGGAGCTTGGGGTGCGTCCCTTATTTCTCCACATAGAAGGTGGCAACCCTAGGACAGGGGCACATACAGACGGACTCCTTCCATTTTAGTTAGATAGGTAGCCCATGGTCATAACGTAAGCTAATGTTGAGTCTCATAGAGCTAACGTGAATGTGATAACAAACATCATCAAGTTCTTTTGTTGATCCATATATTAGCCAGCCGACTAGCAAAACAATTTATGGGCTACTATATTATTTCTTGCTACTGGGAGCTCCCTGCACTTTTTTTAAGGTAATGAAAAGTTTTCTTAATTAAACACCTTTAAATTGCATTTCAATTAAGTTTTATGGTGGAGTTTGTGTTTATTGAAAATTTTGTCACCAACATTTTAATTTTTACTGCAAATGTGTATGAGTCCCAAGTATTGGTTATCGGTCTCCTTTATTACTAATAATTGGTATCGGCCCTGAAAAAAACATATCGATCGACCCCTACGCTACTACTCTACTGTACTTCATACTGTGCATGTACACACACAGTATAGCAACTCGGCCTCAAGTAATAATATGACTTAAGTCGAACATCAGTGCCAGTTGCTGGTAGCAGGTGCTTAATGAATGCCAAAAGCTATTTCACTGCAAGGCCATTTGAGAATAAAAGACAGTAAAGGCTAAAGCCAATATAATGGATTTTATATGGAAAACTTTATGCTGATTGCAACTCTTGTCAATATCACACTTTTCGGTATATATTAAAAACATTTGGTTCACATTTTGCACAGTGCCATTGGCTTTTTCTGCAAGAATATAAAACTCCACAATCTGCAAAAATACAGGAATACAGAATATCTGGTTTTGATCGGTGTCTTGATGCATGCTCAATAATCCACGTAAGCGAATCAAAGAAGGTTGAATCAGTTCATCTGGATACAACGTTTATTGACAGAATAATAATAAACTGTCAATAAACATTGTATCCAGATGAACTGATTCAACCTTCTTTGAGTTTTGATTGGTGTTTCCCCTTATCAGTGATGGGCTGTCAGGGCCATCAGCGCCTTCTCTGCCGGCCCTGTCCAAATCCAAATCATGTGTTTTTCATAGTTAGATTGAAGTGGTGCCTGAAATGTGTCTGAATTTAATTACTTGTTTTATTGTGGGGTGAGCTGGGATTTCCAAGGTCATCTAAATGCATCGCAGCTCCTTTGACCAGCTTAAGCTTGTATTGCTAGCCTTTCCTTGAAGCTGGAAGCTGCAAACTGATTACAACTTTGAGTGACCATAATATCAGTAAATCAAATTGTGATGTGTAGTGACAGAACGCCCCATGGCACTGCGATGTGTCGGCGCTAGCCCCGGTGTCGTCATCAACTTTGAGCCTTTGACGAGTTGTGAGTGAACTAAGCGCAGTGGCCACCGCTTTCACAGCTACTGACGATCTTGTGGCCGAGCTACTTCGTGTTTTTTGCGAATCTGATAGGATTATATGCATTTCTTTACATATCCTCCCAAATGGACTAAATTATTGGATTCATTTTGCGAGAGAAAGCTGCCACGGGTCTCTCAAGTGAGGTGGAACTTCACCTCCAGGTTGGTGTGCACATTTATCTTATTGAATTGAAGGTGGTGCACTTGTGACTATACTTTACTGAATTTGTTGATGTTGCATGAGTGACTGGTGAACACTAAATCAACTGTGGAAACTTAGGTGTCACCTCCGCCAGGTGGTATGTGTTTGGACGTGTGTGTGTCAGTCCGTGGCTAATCTTACCACTAGTGGCTGATAGTGGACCTATCAGCCTATTTTTTTTTGTGCACAGTTATGACTGTATGATCAAGAACCTGTCATAGTTGCCGTGATTCAAACCCTCCAGATAATGTTTGTTCTTGCTATCGCCACTCCTCTTCATTCACTCCCTAGCTCACTCGACCAACTCTGCTGTCTGTCGCTGCACTCATGCACACAGTTGATTTAGCTCGGGCAGCAACAGTGACCATTATGTATTCGAGTATGAGTGTTGAAAGTAAACGAGACGTTGATTTAATTTTGTAAATCAGCAAATAATTCACTGCTGATCTCGGCACAGAACTGGAGGAACACTGGATGAACCAAAAATAAATTCGCTTTATTCACCTCCCTGCCATGTTTGTTTAACTGACATCATGAGGGAGATTAGATGCAGAAGTGCCGTAGACTCCAATGTTAAAACGCCGCTATAAAAATACAATTTCAGGAGTAGGATTAATCACAGACACAGTCACAGCTGGAAATCACCTCAGTAGCTACAATAAAACATTTCCCATGGCCGAGCTATGTTTTGTTTTGTTTTACCGTTTTGTTATTGCTTTAGAATGAAAAGCCGTTCACCTAAATTCATTTTATATCATGAAAACAGCGATGGTTAAACACATCTGAAGTCTTTTAATAAGGGCCCCTTCTCCCGGTAGGTGAACAAAGGGGTGGTCTGTCGCCAACTCGGAGCACCGGAGAAGGGGAGCTACGCCTGGCGGGGATCTGCACTCTCCTGAGTGCACTCTTCTAGTTGTTTTTTTTTTGTGTGCCATGTGGTGTGTGTGTGTGCAGTCTGGTTGCTAAGTGACATAAAGGAAGCTCTGACGGTGATGCTGCAATTGCTGCTATATTGCACAGTGGTGTGCGTTTTGGTTGTGAAGATCAGCTGTCTTGTTGGTGTTGATCCAGTAGTGCATATAGTGGGCAATAGTGTATTTTGTGTGTTGGCACCCATATGAGAAATGTGTGTGTGTGTGTGTGTGTGTGTGTGTGTGTGTGTGGGGGGGGGTCGTTACTGAAGGCCCTGACTGAAACCCCTATGGTACGCTACTGCCCCTCATGTTCAATTTAGTGGGCCTCCATGAAAGAAGCTGAAACTGTCCATTGTAGTTGTGTCTGAATCCACTGCTGCCAACCAGTCAAACTCGTTATTTGTAAATCAGTCTGGACAAGCTCAGCATGAAATGCCCGAGTTCGCTGGGCTAATTGCTGACTTTTGACCTTTGTGCACACAACGGGTTAATTGCTCTATTCACCGCGTTTTAATCGCTTACCACAGGGCTTCAGGTTGTCCCATACAAGGGACACCGCTGTGATCACAGCTTAATTACAGATGAATTTCTTGCTTGTTGTTCGGCTTTTGTTTCGCCAATGATGAGATTATTGGGAAAGAAGAGCCCAAGTGTTTTTCTTGTGGACGCCAACTATGTGATCAACCAGTAGCAAATGCTGAGCATGCTGCTCAACATATAGCTTGCTTCTTCTGGGCGGGAATATGTATATGGATGGAAATTAATTGTGATGTAAACATTGTACTTACTCTTTTTTCATCTTACCGAGAACAAATAAAATCAAGCTTAAATCCAACTCTTTTCAAAGGCATTTTTCGTATTTCCCATTCTTGTGGTAGCTGATGGCCGGTAATGTTAAGACATATATGGTGATGAGATGCTTAATGTATCCAGTGCTAATTATTGAGATGCGGACATGGGTAGAGAGGGGTCTTGATGTGGCTTCATCTGCTTAGGACAAACTGCAAAACCACAATTTTGATGTCAGCAAATCTTTTGAGCTATGCTGTGCCAAACCAAGCCCTGTTTACTTTAATAGCTCTTGGGATTTCTTTCTTAGGGGAGGAATTCTCCCAGCCTGATACGGAAATGCAAAGCCCCGTCTCTCCTCTGGTTCCACTGCATTTTTTACATGCTGGATTTGGCCTTCAGGGTTTGGCACCATTGTCCAAGTGTCTCAGATCGTTCCAACCTCAGTTTAGTTTTAGGTTTTAAGTTGCACATTTCAGAGCCAACCTTTGCTTGAGTAGCCTGTGTGAACAAATTCATCAGAAAGCTTGCCTTAATTAAAACCGGCCTCAGTCGTAAACACAGCCGTCAGACATCTTGTCTTCCTTACATCTGGCCTAGTATAAGTTTCCCTAAAACCCGCCCTTTTATGTAACCGCTCTAGTGACAAGATTACGAATGTTTTGCTTCGTCCTAAAGAGGATTAAATTAAGACTATATTCATTTCAGCAAAAGAGTGTTTCAGGAAATGTTATAATGGTAGAGGTTTATTAAGAGTGTCAATTTACCCAGCTCATTCCATTGCAAATGTTTGACTAAGTGGGAATTGATCTAATACACAGTCCTTAACTCGGTGCAGCTCACTGTACTGTAGCTCAGCACTTCGCCTTTTAAATAATGTTTATTTACTCAAGGGCCAATCTCCCCTGCAAAGTGACAACAACGCGATAATCTGCCCCTAACATGTGATGGTCACGGCCTTTGGTGGCGGAGGAAGTGTCATTAATCCGGTAAATCACCTTCTCACTTTTCCTCTACACAGATTAGAGTTCATGTCATCCGCCTCTGACCCGCACAACAGCCAAACAATAAACCGGCAGATTGACAGCTCGCCCCTCCTGCCCGGGTCTTGGAGTCACGCATCAGGAATTCTCTCTGCTCCGATAGACATCCGGGCCTGGTTCCACCTCATGCTATGTTACTAAGCGGACTGGGAAGGCGGGCTGAAAGACGAATAGATTGGCAGGCTTTCCAGGCTGATAGAACGTCACACCAAGATGGAGACAGATGGACAGACAAATGGGTTGATACAGAGGCAGTTGGTCAATCGGACAGACAGAAAGACCAGCAGATATAGAGAAAGTGAGGCTGTTTGTTAATATACAGGCAGTGGTGGAGGAAACGGGTGGAGAGGCAAACAGGCACTTATTGAGAGACAAATGATGCTGACTGACTGATGACTGACTGACTGATGATGGACTGAGATGGATGAAATAGGCTGAACCTTAGGAATCACTGTAGGTTCATTGGTTTATCCAATTTCAATTACAACAGGAAATGAAATATCAACCTTAAATCTATGATAAATTGATAATTGCCAGTTATAATCTTCCTGTTCTTAAGGTTATTTACAAACACGAGATAGTTAAATTCGACATGTGTGCTTCCTGGTATTAAAATGCAGAATAATTAATAGATGAGTCGTTAGATCATGGGCCATTCATAAAACATGTATGAATGATTGCGTGAGGTTCGAAGATATGATATGGCTAATAAGTGAAGTGCCTATATGTGGTGAGAGCAGGATGTAGTATGAACATTGCATGGCCGAATTCAACACGCTGAAGAAGAGAAGGCATTTTCACTCCAGTATCAAAACTGCTTAACGCAAAGTGGTGAAACATATTACATTTAACTTCGGTCAGATTTTTTTTTGGCTACTCCTTTGGCTCCCCTTTTTTATTCTACATATGAGTGAGATGCTCAGTTGGCACTTCTTTCATCCAAACATCACTGTAAGTGCACATGTCGTGGGTGGCTGCAGAGGAAATTGAATTCTTACCACAGGTGTTGACAACTTTTGCTCTTTGCTAGTCATTGAGAGACAGCAACACGTATATTCACTTTCCAGTAGCAGTGCGACCGTACAAAGGGGATGTATACCATGGACGGTAGTATCAAAAAACGTTGCATTGATCTGTTCTCAGGACAGTCTTATGATACGAGCCCTTGTTATGGTCACTTAGTCTTGTCCGTGGCCTTAAGGAGAAATGATCCTACTCCCAGATGAGAATAGGCTGTCATCCCAGAACATGGGGCCACGGGGACAGGCATCTCCTCCCAACTGCCCTTGTAGTTCTGCTTCTTGTCTACTCCATTTATGGAACGGTTGCACGCAAGGGGAGCCACCTCTCCCCCTCCGCAACTGCACCTACCCCCCCACCCCCAAGCAGTTCCCCACCTCACTTTACCCACTTGTGGCCGATGCCAAAGTTCTCTAATAAAACTGCAGCCAATGCAATAAAACACAAGCTGGCAGCTTTCAACATCAGGATCCCCATAGGGAACAAGCGGAGCAAGAACGCTACAGCCAGAACATTACATTAACATACTAATATTTACCAAGCCTGACAAAACTGCACTGACAGTTGTACTTACAATAAATTTGGGAAGTACTGCACAATACAAGTTTGGGAAGTATAGTACAATGTAGCCGGCCGCATAAGTTAAGGCTAGCGATTATGTGTGGAGAGAGTCTTCATTGTCATGCAGGAATCCGACTGCTGGGTTTGTCTATTGTTATGTAAAGCGACCATTCATATTTTACAATCTACTGGGGAAAATGAGAGTCCAAGATTGGGTTTTGTGTGCATGTGTGCTAACCATAACCCCATCTTTAAGTGGGAAAGCTTATCCTCTTTTTATCCTTCTTGGACATGAATATGCCCGGGCGCACACAAAGCATCAGTAATTTGTCTTTAAACATTCATCTGTAGGTTTGTTTTTACATTGCAGAGGAGTGAGCTGCCTCATCTTCTCGCAGACGTATCGGGGGCGGATGCAACGGTTTAATTCTTGGAACATGTTTGTTTAGAAAGAAATCGGAGCCGCTCACCAATCCTGTGATCATTATTGTGCAGAGCCGTAACAGGGTGCATGCATTTGCTGCTCAAGTGTTCTTCTCCTTGATTAGCATGAGGCTGCTCCTGTAATTCTAATCAGGATATCGATAATGAACCCTCTTCACTCAGGGAGAGGCTGAGGGGGCTTTTGTACCGAGCTGGAGTCAATGTCTTCAGAGGTTGGGGCTCGGAAGGTGACAGTCATTTCTATTCCAACCACGCAGGCCTTGCTGCTGACACGAGCCGGAGGGACAGACTCGGTGAAGATTTTTCCCGTTCTGGAGATTTTTCCCATGCTTTGCTTTACTCCCTAAGGTGTTGAAGGTTTCAGACATTCGTTCAAAAACCCAATCGTTCAGTTGTGGCACGCTAAGTGACTTTGGTCTTTCTCACTGTAAGTTTACTGTGTCTGAAGTACCCTCTGCTCTTCTTTGTACATACCACGGTATTGACAGAATCAAATATCACAATACTTGTGACTGAATACCTTTTATCGATACCTTTTAGCAATTCTTTTGGGGATGACTGTTGGTGCTTTCAGAAGTTGTTTAAACTCAGACATTTTTGAGAAGTGACAATTAGTTTTCATTTGATGATATGAATCAAAGACAGGCAAAAAAAGGTGTGATCAGCGATGGTTTAGCATTTTTACTTGACAAATGACTATACCCATTCAGCCCAGTCGATTGCCAGGATTAAATCTATTCACCTTTTGCCGCCTGATGGCCCAGTAAAGTTGGGCAATATAAGGACATAATACTGATATTGTGACATGAGACCAAAAAAAAAAAAAAAAGTTATGTGGATATGATGACCGAGCAAGTACGAGCATTAATTGTTCATCTCTCTCAGCTAAAAACAGTCTAACAAGTTCCAAAAATTGCGTCACTGTACTGTAATGCCACCTTTAAGACCAGGGAACAACAAGATTCAAGTTGTATTATCAAATCACAATAACCAAAATGCCAAATATCTAGTCTGATGTCACAATATCAGTATTATGTCCATATATTGCCCAGCTTTACTGGGCCGTCAGGGGGCTAAAGGTAAACAGGACTATTTTGACCAGTGTTATACAGTAAATGGATTGATTTAATCCTGGCAGTCGACTGGGCTGAATGGGTATCGTCATTTGTCAAGTAAAAATGCTAAACCCTCGCTGGCTACAACTTGTTTGCCTTTCTTTGATTCATATCATCAAATGAAAACTTGATTTTCTAATTATTTATCCCCCCCCTTTTCTCTCCCCAATTGGATCTGGCCAATTACCCCACTCCTCTGAGCCATCCCGGTCATTGCTCCACCCCCTCTGCCGATCGGGGGAGGGCTGCAGACTACCACATGCGTCCTCCGGTACATGTGGAGTCGCCAGCCACTTCTTTTCACCTGACAGTGAGGAGTTTCACCAGGGGGACATAGCACATGGGAGGATCACACTATTCCCCCCCTCCCCCTCCCCCCTGAACAGGTGCCCCGACCGACCAGAGGAGGTGCTAGTGCAGCGACCAGGACATATACCTACATCTGGCTTCCCACCCGCAGACACAGCCAATTGTGTCTGTAGGGACGCCCGACCAAACCGGAGGTAACATGGGGATTTGAACCGATGATCCCCCATGTTGGTAGACTGCCATGCCACCTTGACGCCCATAGACCAAGCAGTTTTAGGACACTACTTTGGGCTCGGAGAACTTCTAATGAGCATGAAAGACTAAATGATTAATGGATTAATTAGAAAAGTGATCAATAGATTAATCGATAACGAAAATAGTTGTTAGTGGCAGTTCCGTTGAAAGATGGAAAACGCCACTATTGATTTGAACTAATAATGCTAATTACTTGTTTTGCAAGTGTAAAATGTGGACTACTTTAAGCCCTCTTTGTAAAACGTCCTTTTAGGCTCAGCACATTGTCATTGTAATGTTTTGTCACAGCTGTCTCACCTCCTTCATGTCATCCCTGCTGTGAGTGCTTCGGAGTCGGCCTTCACACCGTGCACACATCACTGCCCACTCTTTGGGTGAATGCAGACATGCATCTCTCGCCACCGGTTAACGTCCTACCGCGCCCCGTGGCACTTTTTTCAGATTCTTCTTATGTAATCAATATCTGCAGAGGGGCAGGGATTATTGAAGAACGTCAGGCGGGGGGAGCGGGGAAGCGGTGTTTGTTTTCTCTACAGAAGTCGTGCGGTGTTACGCCGAATGATTAGAGCGGTGGATTTAAGGAAAAACGGGCTTACGGTTTCATCCCGCTTCCGTGTGCCTGTTATTACTCTGCAGAATTTAAATGCCAGCTTTATTCGGCGGATTGACCTCTCCTTGATTCGTGAGTCTGGCTGCTGATTAGGGAGACACATAGGCTCTTTTCGGCAACCGTTCCCCCTGAGTCAGCGCTTTCGCCTCCAGAGAGATGGAAACTTGGTCTTTGGATGTTAAACACAAGCAGAAGTGTGACAGGATTTTACAGAGGCCCTAAGCAGATGGTGTGTGTGCATATGTGTGTGTGTGTGTGTGTGTGTGTGCGCGCGTGTGTGTATGTGACAGAATGTGCGGATGAATGCTCTTTAATGAGACAGCTGTGACGTCTCGTCTGATATCCTGTTATCACTGCAAGTTGTACTTCAGGTTTTCAGGTAGACTTTGTCCCACTTTCGCTTCTTTCCACATAGCAGAAATGGTTCAGATTCCAGTCTGGTGACATTCATTATTCACCCTTCTCCTCGTAGTCACATATGAGCTCCCTTAAGACTCGACTACATGTTCTAATCGGTAAAAACGCAAAGAAAACGAGCTTTTCATTTACACGACCATATTTATGTTATTATATTTACCGGTACCCAGGTTCTCATCGAGCCGTCTTTGGTGTTTTTGAAGCCGGGCTGAGCATGTACGCCGATGTGGCTCAGAGCAGCCTCGGAGTTACAATGTTGGTCCCAGCCATCAATGATTTGTTGTGGAATTAGACTGGATTTGTCATGAACACCCTCAGAGGACAATAATCGATGTCGCCTCACCACCCCTCCCCGCTACACCCGTTCTTGGCACTGTTCAGGCCCGCACTATACTTAATTCACGCTGACACCCAACCCAACTGTTAAACTTGTGTAGTAGTTTGAGGCTGCTACACCTTTTTGATACAGGTTTTTGGAGAAGATGCTTTGTTTTCCGTGAAGACGTTTGCTCGACTGGGTAAATCTTCCTCGTTCAAAGGAACGCTAAGCCCCGGTATTTATGCCGACAGCCCCCACAGACCTCAGTGAAAGCCCCCGACCGTATCCCTATTCATAGGAAGCTCATTATGGGATGTCAACCCTGCCTCTGGCTTCCTTCTTTTCCAAGTGCTGGAAGTGTGTTGTTTGATTGTAATAGGGTTACCAAGGCAACGTGTACACGGCACCGCAGACTGCCTTTGGTGGCATGCTGTCCTGTGATCCCGTGGACAAAGGACCCCGTGACAGACATCCGTGACATGCCTGCTGGAATAATGATAATGACACGGATCAAATCCTCTCGGTGCTGTCTGGCTGTTATTGACAGGCTGGAGGGTGGGAATCTTTAGGCCTGTCAATGGTTGGTCCTAACATGCCCTCTCCCCAGGTGGTGTAATTCACCCCATCAATGCTTCTTTTCTTTCCATGTGGCATACTGCACCTTGAAACTGGAAAGTGGGGGTGGGAAGTAATGCTAAATAAATAGGTCAGTATTAATCGAATGTGGCGGTGGGTGAGTACTAGCGTTGGGTACCGAACTTGATACTTTTAATGGTGCCAACTGAATTACGTCGGTACCACCGAGTCAGCCGGTGCCAAATTTCGGTACCTTGAGAGCGGGTTGTGTTGTGAATTAAAATAAATGGTGATAAGATTCCTTATGAGCCATTTGAAAAATCCCTCCTAGTTTGCCGCTTGTTGCAAGTGCGCATCGGGTTGAGAGTATACGTTAGAGAGCGGGCGAGACTATGTTACCCCGCTGGTAAACCTACAGCTTGTTTAGGTCCAAATACAGTCAGGGCAGTGGGGGGAAACAGTGGTTACACTTTTCCAAACTTGACACAGAAAACGCTCACTTGCAGTGTTTGTGATGCCAAATGCAAAGCCGACTCATTTTTCGCACGGTGCTGCGCAACTGCCACCGTGGGCTATGCATCGCAATTTGGGGCCCCTCACTCATGAACGACCTGAGAGGGACGCTTAGTACGCATGCTCGTTGGCCTTTGATGTATTAACCATTTCAAAATTCATCGGAATAATTAACTAAAATGGAAGCGGTCTCTTGTCTGTCTGTCCTTCGACTTTCTCGACAACCGATCATCGGATCGACTTCACACTTGGTGGGTGCGCTGTGGGTCCGGACGATTTCACTTGTTTACTTATTTTTTAAAACTGAAATTACATTTTTTTTTTATTACAGAGTAAATTTAAGGGAAAAAAAGTACCGGTAACGAATTCCGGGTACTGGTATCAGTTCAAATGTGAATGGTACCCAACCCAACCCTAGTGAGTATGCATGTCGGCTATATGGGTCTTTTGCGAGCCTTCACTGGCTTTTTCTGGGTGATATCGAGCCTCAGGCGGTATGCATTACTATAGATGAAGATCCGGGGTCATTTAATCCCCAGGGGCGTCTGAGGCATGTCCTTTAGGTATATGCTGACTCAGCCAATCTGGGCATGCGGGGGGGGGGGCTCTCAGCTGCTAACGTGCTCCTAACTGTGTCAAATGTCCTCTCTACTGGGGGGTCAAAGATCACGGGGGATCCTTCATCAGGTCTCTGCAGAGGCGGAAAAGGCCGCATTAAAACTGAAGTGCAGCGTGCACGGCGGGACAAGAGCTGCACAGGGAGCAGAGTCCGCAGCACACCAAGCCCCCTTTTCCACACAGGAAGTTGTCATTAACACACAGCTGACCCTCGTGGGGGGACGGGTGGAGACTGGGAGTGGAGCAGAGATTTTGTTTTTTCCCCCTCCACCTCCTTTATCCAGGGGAGATGGGAGGTCCCTGAGTAGGTGTGATTCATGTTTGTTTAGAGTTGTAAGAAGAGCGCTCGCGTCATGAAATTGCAGAGTACCAACGCTCCCAGTTAAATCAACAACCACAGCCCTTGTAAAAAAACATTTCAAAATGCCTTCATTGTTCCCAAGCAGGATAAGAGCAAGATAAGTCCTATGGGTAACCATTCTTAGCACTTTTTGATATTTGTACATGTTTTCATTTGTTCATATTTTCTGCCATAATATAAGCAAGCTGACAGTTCCCCACTCTTTTTTTGTCTTCTTTTTTGACGCTTGCTGTGATGGGAACCATGTTTTCACTTTAAGGTAAGAGACATGCGGCTTTCCTTTTGGGTCACACGGCACTCCTTGGTGATTTCGTAGCCGGGGTTTTTAGTCATCCGTTGTTGGCTATATCAACCATGACTCCTCCGCATCTCCCGCTCCTCTGTTACTCTGGGCCAATGAGCTACACTGCTGAAATCTGTGCAGCGTGAGTCAGACGGCTTAGATATTGCGAATGAGATGTCATGTCAGACTCTGCTGTAAGTCCTTCTCTGTGGAAACACGAAACAACGCCCTTACCCTTAGGACAGGTTTGGCTCGAGCTTTAGAATGCATTGTGGGTCACAGAGAGAGTGGGGGACTATGCATTACATACCCACAGTGTTTTCTTTATATATTATATACGCACACAGACTATTTTAACCCACTGCTGACAGGCCTCATGGTCTCATTGCCAAAGATAATGCTGATCTATTTGACACTGGATTCATGTGTAAATGGAAAATAATGCAGGGTAGTGTCATCCACAGAGACATTACTTTGTAATCGAGGCATAATTTGAATCAGTTATACACATCTTTGCTTTTTGTGTTTGGTATTTAATTCATCCGTTCATTCATTGACTTATAAAGGGCTTCCTCTTTGTTATATAATTACATATATAATTATAATTGCGGTTCAGCTGAGCAGCAGTAGAGTAAAAAACACGTCTGTTTATTTATTTCCATTGTCTGGCATAGGCGCTTCATATGCTTTTTTCATGCCTCCACTTCCCCTCCCCTCCCCTCCCTCCCTCTCTCTCATCCACTTTACCAGCAGAGGAGAAAACACAGACAGGCTCTTTGTTAATAGACAGGCAGAAAGACGAGCGCGGGTCATACGGGCAGATTAGTGTACATTGAAATCCTATTGGACAGGTCATTTACATAGTGCTGCTTAAATCCAACCGCGACCTCATTCGTAACCCCTTCGACGCTGCTGGCCCCTTCCACTCGAGTTCGACACCGTGCTGTAAACAAACATTTGATGGGTTATGACTTTAGGGCTTACCGAGAGGCAGCCGCCGCAGTGTGTGACAGTCAGGCCCTTCGTCATGTATCCAAGGGTCCATTTTCCCAGTTCACCTGTGTCACTCCATTACTGAGCTACTCTTACTACTAGTTACTAGTATTTATTTACTTTTACTTTCACTTTTTTAAAACTTTTTTCTTTTCTTTTCTTTCCTTTTCCTTTTTTTTTAGTTACTAGTAGTTAGTTACTGAGCGTTACTGTTCTGTGACGAATAGTTTACGTAAACCGGGCTGACCTCGGCTTTTTTAATTGTTGTTGTTGTTGTAGTAAACGAATGCTCTGTTTACACGAGGCAAACTACACCGGCGACTGAGCGAGCACAGGGTTTTGCCTGGCGTCATCCTGTTCTCAAAACGAGTTTAAGAATGTGGGGATGACGAATGCCGCTGTGACGAGTTTTGTGGGAGAGACGCCGGCTGTGTGGGGGGAAAAGGAGCTAAGTAAGCTCTTTTTCCTTTCTTTACAAACCATAACTTGTCCACTGGCGAAATCTGAGTGAGCTATGAACAAAAGAGTACATTGATTTTTAACTAAGAGGTCGCCATAGTAACGCTGATGCTGATGTTGATGTTGTTTAGCTGGCAAGATGTAGTATCTGATGAGTGTGGTCATGGAGGAGTCACGACTGTGTTGGTGCGCGAGTAATTCGGAGGCCGCACTACTCCGAAGAACAAATGTCATATTCATTTAAGGTGGACTGAAAAGACGAGCTTGGTCTCATGTTTTTCCTTAGACACCAGAGGCTGCTGCAGGTAAACGGTTTCACACTCCAGCCATGCAAGTTTGCACCACAGAGCCTTGGCCCTGGTATGAATTTTCTTTTTCACAGAATGGGCAGAGAAAGGCATTACATCAAGGTTTAACAACAGGCCTTTGGGAGGAAGAAGACGAGGATGAAATTCCTGCTTCAAGTGGTCTTTCTTTCCATGGCAACTATTGTCTGTGAAGAGCTTGCAGATGTGACTGTCGCCTGCTGTTTTATCAAATTTCTTTTGTGTGCTGTCCAAATATCGATCCCGAACACGGCGTACAAAGTCTGCTTGTTGCGGTAATCTCTGCTTGTTAATTACATGTCATTTTCTGATCCATCTCAAATGATGACCGGTATCAGCCTTAATCCCCAATAAGAAGACATAGGTCAGGGATTTTTCAGGCTCAATATCTGGTGTTTACGGCATTGCATTCAGAAGTCAAGTCAATTTTATCTGTATAGCCCAATATCACAGATTATAAATTTGCCTCAGTGGGTTTAACGGCAACACAACATCCTGTCCTTAGACCCTCTCATCGGATAAGGAACAACTCCCTAAAAAAAAAAAAAAAAACCTTTAACAGGGAGAAAAAACAGGAAGAAACCTCAGGGAGAGCGTGTCAGGCGTGTCATAATGGAAACCGACCAATATTTGTATTCAAAGGCATTTTATGAACAAATTAGTAAAGAGAGAGCGTGCGAGAGAGATTAAGTGAATTCATCTGTGTAGTGCTCCTATTTTCTTGGCATGATTGTCCTTTGCTCTCAGAGTCATCAATCACGGGCTTCATGCTTGGGGATCAGACTCTGCAACATGGCAAAGAGCAGTAACCTTACTTGCTGAAACGGGGAATAGTATGGGTGATACTCCATGTTGGCCAGAGTTGTTTAGCTGTAGAAGCTGTGTTCCCAGCAGCAGTTTGATTTGATGCTGCTCAGAGCCTCCTTCCCTCGACCCTTATTCACCGTTCCCTTCATGTCCTGATGTGCCATGACACCTCTAATCTCTCTGGGCTTGAAGAATTGTGTCTCACACAGCCGCCAGTCACTGCAAGCAAGACTTTCAGCGCTTCACGGCATAACCCTATCCACTGTGACAGGCTTTCTCTGCTCCATATCAGTCATAGTTAACATTTTTGGAGGGGGGGCGGGGGGATGATGCATTTCCACTCTCTGTTCTAATTTGTTTTGTGTGTGGTTGCTGAATTAGAAATGATATTAGCATCTAGGTAACAGTCCCACCAAATGCGGGAGCTTTGTCGCCCGCGGAGTTGCTGCTGCACTCTCTTGTTGTTGTGGAGCACCAAACACCTCAGTATTGATTTACCTATGAGATGCGCCTCGGTCTATTAATGCAAATGCATGCAGACAGCACCTGTACGCAGAAGTCTCCATGCTACAGGAGGGTGACAACAGAGGTGTCAGGCATACAGCAAGACCAGGAGAGGCTTGCATGCCTGTCTGATTTTAGCTGTCTGTATGTCTGTCTCACACACTGGTAGTGGGGGTGGGGGGGCATTATTTATTGAATAGCAGACATCAAGAGGTCATTTTAGTATGCAGACATGCAGCGACGATACTTTCATCTAGTGGCTAAAATGTTAACAGCAAAAGAGGTATTTACCTATTTATATTTGATCATAATTGGGAAGTTGCTGTTCAGTAAAGGACAGGCGGTTTAAAAAAAACATCTCACTACTGACACTCGCTACAAGATTTGTTTTTATTTTATTTTATTTTTTTTATTTTGTGTCCATTTCTCCAGAGATAGTCAGCGTTATTTGAGGTGTGAATGCAGAAGACGGCAAGAAATACAAATACTCTTCCTGCCACATTGCATCCCTCTTTACTGGTTTAGGCAATGAATAGAACTTAATGTTTTTTCTCTATCTAACATTATAGATTTATCATGTATATTTTTGCCATGCTATAAAGGGGTATCAGGGTATTTTGGCTTGGTCTCTGTTTGACTGATTATGATTACCTTAAAATGATTTTTATCACGGACCAGGACTGCCCTCCATGGGGGATTTTTTTAATTTTTTTAATTTTTGATATACTTTATTAATTCCTGTAGGGAAATTGCATTTAACCCATCCTAGCTGTGTAGCTAGGAGCAGTGGGCAGCACTCAGGGGCCAGCTCCAGTTCGTCCTGCCATGCCTCGGTCAGGGGCACAGACAGGAGTATTAATCCTAACATGCATGTCTCGATGAAAGGTACAGTGATACACAGTTGCACTGTTTACAGAAACAAGTGCCAGAGATAATGTCTATGCATGCATGCATACATGCATGAATGTGTGTTTGCATCTGCTCCCTGCTGTACATTTGTGTGTGTATTTGTGTTTATTTACTTGCGCACTCATGTGTCTTCTCTGGATGACAGATCAAATAGAGCCGTGTCATACAATATGGAGGTGCCATGTTAAGTCTATTTCACGCTGTACTTCCTGTTGTTATGCATCTACCTGGCTGCTGGGAGCAGCACTATATGAGGATCATATTGGCATGAATTCCCTTTTAATGGGCCTGCAAATATCTGAGCACAAGATGTATCTGTCAGGGTAATAATAATAATAACTCTTTAGTGACTGAGAATTTAACAAACCATTTAACATGGTACACTACAGTAATGATAAATTTGCTACTGTATAGGAGACCATTCAGTATGATATAGTGTGTCAAAAATGGGTATGTCAGATGTAGTAGAGCTGCTGTTTAATTATCCTCCCATGTAATGTCAACATAACAAAATCTGTTGCGTTTATTCTGGGCCAAAAAGAATTTACTCGGTGCCTTTTTGTGTTTTGGTTCATTATCTGCATTAGCCTTTTATTTTGCATTGCCCTTACACTTTGGGCTTGGCAAATGTCCCCATTTAATAACATGATTTCAACACCTCAGTGTCTGGGATTTGCTATTTATTTATTTAGTTTATTTGTTTTTCCCCATTTTTCTCCCCAATTGTACCTGGCCAATTACCCCACTCTTCCGAGCCATCCCGATTGTTGCTCTACCCCCTCTGCTGATCTGGGGAGGGCTACAGACTACCACATGCTTCCTCCGGTACATGTGGAGTCGCCAGCCACTTCTTTTCACCTGACAGTGAGGAGTTTTGCCAGGGGGATGTAGCGCATGGGAGGATCACACAAACCCCCCCCCCAGTTCCCCCTCCCCCCTGAGCAGGCGCCCCGACCGACCAGAGGAGGCGCTAGTGCAGCGACCAGGACACATACCCACATCCAGCTTCCCACCTGCAGACACAGCCAATTCCGTCTGTCGGGACACCCGACCAAGCTGGAGTTAACATGGGGATTCTAACTGGAGATCCCCGTGTTGGTAGGTAATGGAATAGACTGCTATGAGTGCTACGGAATTTCTTTTTGTTACTCTGATGTGAAACGTGATGAACTGGACAGGACCCAACCACTTTCCACTGCTCTCACATCTGCAGTACACATTGTCTCATAGAAACACTTTTAACTTGTGACATTTTTACATTTAACTTTTTAGTATTTGCCAATTTCTCAAGGGGTGATGGTCTTTAGTGGGTGGTCTCAAGGGGTATCATTAGTTTCAATTGAAGTTCTTGTATTCTCTGGAACAATACCTATGTGAACGTGTAATTAGAAATATAAGTAAATTACAAGTAAAAATTACCCAATGTATCCTGAATTATGAATATAATACAATGAATTGAGAAGTGTGAGAAGCCCTTACATTGTATCTTTGCTGATAGGGTTAATTTTTTGAGACTGTCCCCGCTTCATTTACTACAGAACCAAGAAGGGGTTTTTAATCACTGGTAATTGAAGACCCTGCTAGGGGTAAATTAGCCATAATGTGATAGCAGCGTTGTGCACAGGCTGTGGGATGCTGAGACTCAGCATCTGCTTCCTGTGGTCTCCCTTATTTTTACTTCCCGCTCACAAAAAGCACACAACTCCAATCCTTAACTCAGACACAACCCCTTTTATTTTCATTTCATGTCCCGGCAGAGCAACATGATGCAGTTCAAATTGCATAGGCAGTGAAATATATTTTAAGACTCATGTACGGTTTGGCAGAATAAAAGGTTTGCTTAGTCATTTTGTTTAATTGCATCTATTGCTTTGCAAGACAATTAGTTCATTATAATGGTATGTAAGGTGATATACGTACTGTATGTAAACTTCTTTGGGAACACTATTCCATTGTAAAAGAGCTGTAACAATGACAAGCAACCCAACTTGACTCAATCTTTATATTAATTAAAGGCTCAGTGTGTAATTTAGGTTGAAAGCATTTAATAAAACGTTGAGTAACATAGGGGCTGGGTAATAAGTGGCATGCTAAAACAGAGAATGGATTATTATTTAATTGTGACTAGACCCAGCTAATAGCTATTGTTTGTTTTTTGTTTTTCTTCAGCTAATGCTTGATACTTATTTTGTGGTCATTTATGGGTAATTGGTATCCGGCAATGCTAAAGTACCATTATCATTATCTTGTGTAAATGGCCAGATGCTGCACTCGCACCTATTCATTAGCCTCCATCTCCTCTCTGCAGAGAGCTGCAAATTTTCCTCAATGGCAAAAAAAAAAAAAAAAAGCCACATGTTCGTATTCATGCACTAGCTATGGATCTAACAGGCATGTAATTTTCAGTTTCTCTGGTGGTCTGACTAGCCTATAATTATACAATATCGCCATAGTTATGAATGTGCTGGTTGATCAGGATGGGGACTGATCTATAGATCGCTTGGGAGTCAGTTTTTCCATGTTGTGTGGCTTTGTCTAATGAAACTGAGTTTGTGTTACAGTTTGCTTTTCAGTTATTCAAGACATGCCTACATTAATCCAAGTTCAACCCTGTCCAGAAATGATCAAACTGTGGTTGGGAAATTACTCCGATCAGTCAAAACATTAAAACCACTGACAGGTAAGTGAATAACATTGATTATCTCATTACAGTGGAACCTGTCAAGGGGTTGGATATGTTAGGCAGCAAGTGAACAGTCAGTTCTTGAAGTTACATGTTGGAAACGGGAAAAGTGGGCAAGCGTAAAGATCTGAGCGACTTTGACAAGGGCCAAATTGTGGTGGCTTGACAACTGGGTAAGAGCATCTCCAAAATGACAGGTCTTGTCAGGTGTTCCTGGTAGGCAATGGTCAGTACCTTCTAAAAGTGGTCCAAGGAAGGACAACTGGTGAGCTGGTAAAAGGGTCATGGGCACCCAAGGCTCACTGATGCATGGGAGGAGCGAAGGCTACCCCGTTTGGTCTGATCCCACAGAAGAGCTACTGTAGCTCAAATTGCTGAAAAAGTTAATGCTGGTTATGATAGACAGGTGTCAGAACACTCAGTGCATCACAGCTTGCTGCATATGGGGCTGCATAACTGCAGACCGGTCAGAGTGCCCATGATGACCCCTGTCCACCATCGTAAGTGCCTACAATGGGCACGTGGACATCAGAACAGGACCATGGAGCAGTGGAAGAAGGTGGCCTGGTCTGATGAATCACGTTTTCATTTACATCATGTGGATGGCCGGGTGTGTGTGTGTCATTTACCTTTGAAAGAGATGGCACCAGGATGCACTATAGGAAGTAGGCAAGCCAGTGGAGGCAGTGTGATGCTGAGGGCAATGTCTTGCTGGGAAACCTTGGGTCCTGGCATTCTTGTGGATGTTACTTCGACACATGCCACCTACCTAAATATCATTACAGATCAGGTACACCTCTTCATGGCGACGTATTCCCCAATGGCAGTGGCCTCTTTCAGCAGGATAATGCACCCTGCCATATTGCAAAAATTGTTCAGGAATGTCTGAGGATCATGACAAATAGTTCAAGGTGTTGTCTTGGCTTCCAAATTTTCCAGATCTCAGTTCGATCGAGCATCTGTGGGATGTGCTGGAAGAACGAGCCCGACCCATGGAGGCCCCACCTCCATGGGTTACAGGACTTTAAAGGTTTTACAGGACTTTAAAGGTTCTGCTGCTAACATCTTGGTGCCAGATACCAAAGGACACCTTCAGAGGTCTTGTGTAGTCCATGCCTCGATGGGTCAGAGCTGTTTTGGGGGCGCAAGGGGGACCTACACAATATTAGGCAGGTGGTTTTAATGTTTTGGCTGATCGGTGTATGTGCATCACTATATATATTAAAGAGGTACAAAAATGTACACAAGACCTTTCCTGCTATGTTCAACAAAACAGTTTGGTACTGAATCCTTTTCACTCCCCAAATACTACATTATTAGGGAAAAGAGGTCTGACTAGCCCATGTCCAGTGACCATCTTGAGCTGCCATGAACCTTAAGGGCAAGCTCAGATATTCTCCTTGCCTAAGTGCGGGCCATGACCTGGCAAAATGCTTTTCCATAGCCAATAATTGAGTATTGGCTGCTGTTATTAATCTCAAGTAGAGATTTTTTTTTTGGGAGGCTCATGGCCAGCCAGGCCCGAGTGGCCTGATATGGAGCCCATAACTCTCCATATCTGAACGCAGGGAGAGCTCCTGGGTTAATCCCCTTGTCTTGGTAATGGATGGGTTTTAGACAGAGTCCTTGCTGATTGGATCAGTGGAGTCATTGCTTTCAAGGCTGGTGTGATTTACTCACCAAACAGTGGAAAGCCCGGTTTTTCTGTATACTACAAATCAATGTAGCCTGAAGTACAACACACCTGCCTGCATAGCCCTGTTAAAGACCGAGGTTCAACGAAAAGAGATGGGGCCAGTCAAGTGAGTTGGACTACGGCAGAACTGGTGCAGGCACTTAACAATGTCTGTATTGTTTTTCAAATCTGATCTTTAAAAGGGCATGAAACTGACTTTCTCCAGTTGTTGACCAGTGTCAATTACAAGTTGTTTATAAAACGCATGCATCCATGGTGCAATGTTGGCTAAATTGCTTCATGTCGTTTTCTGTGATGTTCTGAGAAAAGCTTGTCTTCTTTTTGCCAACTAGTGGTTGAAAAAAATCTTGCCTGAATGATGATGTTTTAGAGGTTTTGAGAATTTGAGACATCAAGTTACCACCCCCCAAGTCCCCAACACAGGTACACACTTGTGCCTGCCCACAGCTATTCTCAGCATCTGCTATCGGTGACTAGTGCAGAAGTTTATCATCAGCGTAATCATGGCAAACAATAACACTCAACAGTAAACCATAAAACATCTCTATCCAAATTTTAAAACCTTTTTTCAGGATTATGGTGTATAGATGCTGCTGTCCGGGTTGCATGCTTTTCCCACTCGGACTCGTTTGCAGCTGGGGGCGTTACTCCTGCCTTTGGAGCTGGCTCAGTTTATTTCATGGCAGTTCCTATCCTGTATCAAATCTCGCAGAGGCCATCGTGAATAATCACCCAAAACCATTTATGATTGACTGAAGAGGGTGATTGAGGAGGTGAGATCCCTCTGTGGCATGTGACCCTGATGCGACCCAGCTGACTTGATTTCATTCTCCGTTGTTTACGCTGTCACCAAGCAGTGATGCACATGCAGAGGTGCTGTGGTGTGATTAATACTGTCACTCACGCTACCCACCTCCCCCTCCCCACCACCCCTGCTCCAACTTAAAAGTTTGCCACTAATAAATGAGGAGGGGGCGGAGATGGGCACTTTCTGTCTGTTTCATGCCCCTTTAAGACTGACGTTCCTCACTGTTGGTGATCAGACCAAATTAATGTAATCGGCCAGTTGCATTAATTTGCTGGCACACTTACATGGGTTGCTATATCAGTGACGTAGGCATGTGCACGCTGATTAGTGGCACGTTTTCCAGCAACTCTGGATCCAGCAAGCTGTCAGCATCGGACCCCGGTAATGTCTAGTCAAGGTGCAGAATGCGTAGTGCATGAGACATTAGAAGTGAAGGAGGATGGTGTGGGCCGTCTTTTTGCTCTGTGCTGCCATTGGCACCGGCATCACTGTGTATAGATGCACAATAGAACTGATGACTTGATGGAGGCATGCATTTAGGGGACTGATATTGAAGTATTTTTATTACTGTAGGTGCATTTGAGTTTTGCATCCACTGAGACACCCCCATACAGTGAAAACGGACACATCTGTGTTGGACCATGACAGACTGTACTCCTGTTTCTCCTCCGTGTATACTTGCTCCGTGGTTTGTTTTTTGTCACAGTCGTGTGATGTGCTGTCGTGTTCTTGTGAGTGTCACAGCGAGGTGCAGGGAGAACATGTGATCCAATAAGAGAGATGAAACTGAGACGCAGTTACACAAGTGCAATTTGAATTGGAAAGCAAACCACATATGAATGTGTCTAGAATATGATTTGAAATATCAGATGTGTTGTTTTGCTGTACATACTACTGAAAAGCAGTCAGATTCGAATCAAGTGTGCTAGTAACTGCCAGTCTGAACACAGCCTGTGGGTTTGCTCTGCTGTTGGGCATAGAAGAAGGGTAAGTTGCTGGGTCAGCAGAGGTGGTTCTACTCCAATTTGAGACTTATTAAGATGGAGAGATAGCATGCAGTCTGGTCTTAAAAACTGGTGTTGTGAGGGGAGAGAAATGGCGATCTAATTCCAGACAACATGGTGATTTAATTATCATGAACTGGAGAGAGGGATTCAGACCAGACTTGATGCTGCACAGCATTGCCAGACAAGTTGGCGGAGGTTAAACAACTGTGATTGTTGCTCTCACTGAGGCAGGCTGACTCACACAGAACATTTAATAGGGTAGTTATGGTAAATATGGTGTAATTACAGGTAATGAGATTTTCAAGATGGATGAAGGGTCCTGTGTGGGGAAGTGGAACTCACAAGCTCTCGATGTTCAGCAGGAATGAAAAACACTATTGTTGTCAGATGAATTAACAGTCACTATTTTAGGTTTTGGTCTTACTGTTCAGATTTTGATACACGATCTTCCCCTGCAATCAGGGAAAATTAAATCATTTTCAATCATGAAATCGCTGTAACCGGGTATGTTTCGTGTGTGGCCTAACTGTTGAGCTACCTCACAAGCATCACAAAATTGAATTTCTGTCCTCGCTTAGCTCTGAGGCACTGGTAATTTTAATCTTTGGTCATGGTCTGATGTTCTTAGAAGCTTGTAAATTGTAAATGAATAATTATCTCTTTGACTTTGATGTCTTTCCCTGGTCACAACTGAAACTGTTGGGCATGTGGTGTTCAAAAAAGAAAAGAATGTCCTACCGTTCTGAGGCGTATTTCTCTAGCCTGCAGCCATTCCTTGGCCCCTCCACCCTATGATTATCACAGGTGTGTGCACTAAATAAATCATGTAGAGCACCTGGTAGAATAAATGTTCTCTTTCTCTCTCCGTCTTTATTTATTTATCTATCTATATCTCCTTAGGATTGCAAAAACATTTAAAACGACAAACCAAATGCTCAGAGGATGTAAACTCAGACCCTGAGGAAGGCCTTATGAGCAGAATGGGTTGGTTCTGCTTTTTAACAGTCCTTGCATTTAAGCTATGTAACCATTGTATAATAAAGGCTTCTTACATTAATTTTGGAAAACTGTCTGCCATGATTGTTTCTTTTTCTTTTTTGCTGGAGACTGCATCTCCTGACCTTTTGGTTTGTTTTTGATGCCTTGCTGACCGATCCAGGAACACTTGTTTTCCTGTTTGTTGATCCAGGCAGCACTTTCTTTGTCTCTTTTACACGTAGAATATCTTCCATATTCAGAATGTGTTCATATTGTGCAGTCATGCCTAATTGTTATGCTCATGTGATTATTAATACTACTGTGTTGGTAGGATTAGCATTTTGCCCAGTCACCTGGCACTGTATTAAAATGCTGACGATGCCTTGCATTGAAGTTAAATTCCACAGGATCACAGGCTGCTACTGTAAAAACAACACCAACTGCTTTTGTCTAGGGTTCAGTATCGTTAGCTGTCTATCTATCTTTCTTTATGTTGCAGATATTTCAGAAGCCTTCTGGTTGCCATATAACTGTCCGATTACAGCAGACGAAATTTCTATGTTCCTCAGATAAGAATAGAACAAATTCTATTCTTGCATTGGCCAAATGTTTCATCCTGATCCAAACATTGAACTTTCAGATCTACTTAAGTGTCCTCTCTCCAAGGACCAAAGTAAACAGCAGCTGCATGAAGAGCAGAAGGGCTTTCTGAAATCACACAGGATTATATGTGAAGACCACTGGTGGAACTGGACAGGATTACTGAACCTGTTTGTATGGTATAGTTAGACTGGAGGCACAAAGAGTAGGAACACCCACTAATCTGCTCATTACATTCTTTGCCATTAGTTTGATATATTATCTGAGCAGTAGCCACTCCTCTTACAGTGTCTCATACTGTAAGTCCTTGGTGCCGGGCAATCAACGCAAATGTCAAATGGCTACTTCCTTGTGCCCGTGTCGCTAGTTTGAAGGGGATTACCGCGTGCTCCATCAGAGATTCAGGCGCTAACGCAGCAGAAAGCATGAGAAATGGGCTTGGGGGCCATAGTGCAGAGTGTGCTCAGCTGCTGTCTTCTATATGGCTTGGACCCATAATTAGTCCATTACAGCGTGGCCAGAGAGATGGGTCATATGAGCTACAACTATTTGAGCACTTAAACTCGACATTTCTCCCATTCATTTAGGCCTACTGAGCAATTTTTGCCGGAGGACTACATGGACGCTCTCTTGTAGTCTCGGTGTGTGCCAAGAACATTGAACCACAAACCATCTTGGTATAAATGCATCTTTAATGTTTGTGTTGTCATGCCATGAAGCCTGTTATCACGCATGGGACACATAATTGTGATGCTCTTTTGACATAAGTGACAGCGCAAACTGCTGAGTGCAGCCTCCAGATGTCTCCGCTTAGCATCGGAAAATTGTTAGATAGGGCAAGGTGAGTTTCAGTGACATGGAAATTATTTACTGTTTGTTGCCATTCTCCTAGTTCTTCCAACCACCTGTGCAAAGACGTTTATTGTATATAGCCCGAGGTTAAGGTGGTGATGCTATTTTTGACATAGGCCTCAGGCGAAGGTTAACTGTCAGTGGTAAACAAAAGCAGTGAGGAGCAGGGAGTATCCAACAGTAATTACTTGGAAAATGGAAAGAAAGACCTGGAGGTTACATTTTTTTACAACTTTGGTTTTGGAAGCCTATTTTACATTGTGAGGCATTAGTCTTATTCACACGGGGCTAGTATTAACTGGGGACCTCATGATTTAGAAATTGCACCCCCATGTCTGTGTTTCATGTGATGCATTCGCACGGGCTAAATGATCTGTGTTTTACTCGAATTTACCGACATTATCTCCCGGATATGGTTGAAAATGTCAAGGCTCCGCCTTACATCCACTTCTGAAATCTTCCTCTGGCTTCGCCCTGCCCAGGCATAGTTCACCATCTTTCAGGTCCTATTGCACGTGCTCACGCGCCACCTTCCCGACGGTGTGGACGAGACGGGCCGGTAGTGAGCCCGGCGCTCGAGGGGCCAGGATCACACCTCAGCCGGCACGCGCCGGCCCCCACTTTCATTGCAGATATTTTGCTCTTCTGGTGGACTTGAGCTTACTCTTTCTGCAAATTGGTTTTCCATGCTATGTAGCAAGATAAGCCTCCTGAATTTGCACCCAAAATGCTGTCAAAACTTTGGTTTATAATTTCCACCGCAGCCTCCATAATTCTTGACCAGGAAAAAGGAACGGAGAAAAAGAAAAACCTTGCTTAAGAAAAACAAAAAAAAAAGAAGACCCCAAATTCCCGAGATGCTGTTTCACATGGGACTAGTATTATAAGATGACTTCTGTGTTTGTTGAAATATTTTAGGTAATTTGTGTAGGAATTGTTACTTTACAAATTAAAGACATGGCTGATCCCCACAGGATTAAGGTCACAGATGACCTCCGCAATTATTACAAATTACTAGCGGTCCTGATGTAATACTAGTGCCATGCGAGTAGGACAATCTGTGCATTTTCTACATCTGTAAAGCTGTGCCTCAGTCAGACATTCTGTCATAATTCCTATTTATTCCCGGATATGATTGAAAATGTCAAGGCTCCACGTTGCATCCGCTTCCTGTACACTATATTCCCTATTTCACTATTTTTATTTATATATTTTGCTCTCATGATGGATTTGAGCTTGCTCTTTGGGCGAATGGGTCTCCGTGCTGTGTAGTGAGATGAGCCTCCTGAATTTGCACCCAAAATGTTGTCAAAATTTTGATTTTTAATTTCCACCACAGCCTCCATAATTCTCGATCGGGAAAGAGGCAAAAAAAGGCGCAGAGAAAACAAAAAACGTTGCTAAAAAAAAAAAAAAAAAAGTACGACCCTAGGCCACTGAGATGCCGGGGACTAATATTATCAGACGACCTCTGTGTTTGCCCAAATATGGTAGGTAATTTGCGCTGGAATTTTTACTTTACAAATTACGGACATGGCCAATGCGCAAGGCATTAATATCCCAGACGACCCCCGCAATTATTACAAATGACTAGAGGGCCTCGTGTACACTAGTCCCATGCGAATAGGGCTATACTCTATGCAAACCCAGCAGGCTTGATTTTAATTAGTCATGAGCACCTCCTTCAGCATTCACTGCAGGGTAGCGAGAATGTTCTGGCTTTTAGACAGCCAGCTCCCTGGTAGATCTGATTGTTTGGTGCATCTCTAGATCAGAGGCAAGACGAAGCGTGGTTTGCTGTGGTGGCACCTAGGGGAGAAGTCAGGAGAGCACGGAGGGAGTCATTAAGGAGTCATGGTACTTATTTCTTCGTCAATATTCTGACAGAAAGAGATCTGGAGTGCCCAATCCAAGCCGGTTGGATTTGTGTGGCGACGGATTTGGGGAATCTTTCAAAGCTCTTGTGCTACGGCCACAATTGATTCCCACATGATCCCGTTCACATGATGGTCACACTGCACCGCTAACACACAGAACACTATTGATCAGATTCTATGATATATGATACTATATAGACCAGGCTGAACGTGTGTATGTTAGTGGACGAGGATGTGAACTGCATAATCAGCTGCGCACTCTTTAGTTTGGAACTGATTTCAATTTTGCAATTTTTGGTTTAGATCCATTAACCCTTTACCTCGATAGGTTTTTGAGTTGAAATGAGCTTCATGTTGAAATAACTGACGAAGTCAGGCTCGTGGGGAAATGTTCACACGCATTGTCAAAGCGAGCAAATACACGTGACTTCAAGCCTCACAAACAATCTTTGGCAGTGTTTCAAATAGCCAGATTTGATCCCGCTGACCCCTTAAAACCGTAATGGGAACACGGACCAAATGTGACAGGAACAGGACATTCTGTATGAACTGTGGATTCACAAGTTATTCTGGACCTTCATCAGGATCTACTGCCTGCCGTACAGCCATTAGCTCAAGTTTATTCCCAAAAGCTGCGTGAACATTAACCTCAAACAAATAATCTAGTGCTTAATGTTACAGAAGATTTAACATCTAAATTCACTGCCACAAAGATTTTAGGAGAGGAGACTGTAAAAAAAATCTGCTGAACAAGACAGATTTACAACAGAGTAAAAGAGGGATTTTATTTTTGACATGCTCTCCCCGCCCAAAGGGATAATTTCACTGGCTGGTTGCACACAGGGAATTATTCTCTTCCAAGCAGACCATTTGGGCCTTCGATTTACATGAGTTTAGTAAAAAAAAGAACTATTTGACAGTCGAAATATAGTACTAGCTATGCTATTTAGTCCATAAAATATATGTAGTATCTGTCTCTCTCTGTCAGTCTGTCTAGCAAGAGATGATAGAGCAATCTTGAAATTAATTAGTTTCCAGCTTTTACTTGTTTCTTCTAAAACTGTTACCTTTCTCTAACTTTTCTCATTTTCTGAGTGAGACATCCCTCACACTTGTCCGTCCACCTTTTACACCCTTAGACAAACAGCATTCTCTGCTTTCTAGTCTAGTATAGCACCTGTATATGTGCCTTTGAACACACACACACACACATACTCTCGTTCACTCACTCATACAGACTCGCTCAACTCACTCATTCACTCACTCACACACACACACACACACACACACACTCACTCCACTCTCACACACACTCACTCAACTCACTCCACTCGCTTGCTCGCTCACTCACGTACATTCACTCCACTCACTCACTCACACACATACACTCACTCCACTCACTCACTCACTCACACATACACGCACTCACTCCACTCCACTCCACATACTCCCTCCACTCACTCACTCACTCACTCACACATACACACACTCACTCCACTCCACTCCACTCCCCTCCACTCACTCACTCACTCACTCACTCACTCACTCACTCACTCACTCACAAAGGTTGATGGACTGGCTCTGGTTCTTTGTCACTGATAACAGAGGAGCGCTCACAACCACATCACATAGAGACAAAGTTTGCCTGTACCTCTGAGAATGTTACTGGAAATAACACTCATTGAAATGTGACAAATGCTGAAATTCACATGTGAAAACAGGCAATACATTAGGCCTACATGATTCACTATAAGATTGCAAACCCCAAAAATATTTTTAAGGAAACTGCCCGTCCAGAAAAAAATCATCACATAGCTCTCAAACGGTAACGGGTTTAAATTTCTGCAAGCTTGTGCTAGTGAAAAGTGAACAGAGAAACCCAAATTATGCAAAATGTTAAATCTCATACAACTCTGTAAATATATGAAAGCATAAATCTCATTGACAATGTCACAACAGCGGTCCATATTACAGCTGAACAAACACGTCGGAAAAGACGACGGTATTACTGCAGAATTTACATTGTCTTCCTTCCTCTGGAGACGGGTTTTGATTGCGGCAGCATCTGAGAACAGCTGCCACCAAGCCAACCGTAAAAAACAAATTGAGCCCTGGCTTTATTTCAGAGCAGCGCGTGCATACATGTAAAGATACTTGCCATCCGTTCTGCAAATTAAATGTGATCGGTATACAATGCATGACCATTCATTCATTCAGTCATCCATTATCCAAACAGCTTACCCTTACTCAGGGTCGTGGGTGAGGTTGGAGCCTATCCCAGCAGTTATTGGGTGACAGGTGGGGAGACACCCTGGACAGGCCACCAGACCATCACAGGGCTGACACACATTCACACCTAGGGACAATTAAGTATGGCTGATTCACCTGACCTACATGTGTTTGGACTGTGGGAGAAAACCGAAGCACCCGCACAGACATGGGGAGAACATGCAAACTCCACACAGAGGACAACCTGGGATGACCCCCAAAGTTGGACTACCTCGGGGCTCGAACCCAGGACCTTCTTGCTGTGAGGCCACCACGCTAACAATTGCGCCGCCATGTGCATGACCTCTTCTAAATCCCCCCCCCCATGTTAAGGTTTCCAATGCTACCAGTGAGAACATGCTACCAGTGAAATGATTCATGTTTAATAGGGAACGTTTTGACATGGACAAGTACATGTGTCTAGAGCTGTAGTCAAGACTACCAAGGATGTTTTGGGTCTTTTTTTTTGGGATGGGGTGATTCTGTGCACAACCCCCCCCCCCAAACACCCCAGAGTGATTGAGGCAGAACTAACATTTGCATCAGTACAGGCTTAAGATATAGACCATAATATTCCAGATTTGAGTCCAAGAGCAGTCTTGTAGTTCTCAAAGTGTCATATCAAATGACAGTCCTGGCACACAAATAGTACAAGCAGCAGTTGCCCATTCCTCTGTAGCTTTGGTTGAGCCATTGCAGTCAAGTGAATGAGCCAAATGTTCGAGGTAAACCTAATCTTATTGACTATCAGATGAAGCTAGTCCACAGGATGCTGTGTGGCGTTCCTGTGACTTCAAACCAGATAGGAGGAGAGGGATGATGTAAAGGATGTGCAAGAGCAAAGACGCGGCGAGGTTTGTTTAATAAAGGAATAATCTGGATTTTTTTCCAAATATTTCTCTTTTATGTTCACTGCTCATGTACTAGTACATAAGAAGGTTTCATTTTCACAGTCATCCATTCATTTCTTCATACTGGACACAGCTCCAGCTTGCCATCTACAGTTCAGTGTAATTAATATGGGACACACCATGTGTTTGGTACAACAACAAAAAAACGAAACTCCACGGTTCAGTCAAAACTAACACGATGTTACAGCAGTCTGTCACAGAGAAGTTGAGTGGTCATTTTTAAAACTTTCATTTCCTACCATGCTACGTCCTACACAAGTCAGCCTACAACTAATTACACACTAACACTAGGAGTCACTCCGCAGTGGCACTGCAAAACAAACAGTAAGAGGGAATTTAGCAATAAAGATGAGTGCCAATTTTGAAAATGACCACTTGAATTTGTTGTGACTGTAGCATTATATAAGCGTTGGCTGAACTGTGGAGTGTCGTTTCGTTTTTTTTGAGAAGGGGGGGGTTGTCCCCCATTATTGGTATTGAATTCTGAATAGCAAGCTGGAGCTATGTGTTCAATATGAAGAAAAGGATGGATGATTAAAAAATGAGGCATTTACGACTATGTACTACATGAGCACCGAGTATAAAAAAGGGACAGATTTCAAGAACTCCAATTAGAAATTTGAACTATTGCTCTTTTTTTTATTTCTGATTTTTTCCCTTTTTCTCCCAATTTAGTGGCCAATCGAGCCCTACTTTAGTTCAAACACCCACCCTCATACTGCATGCGTTCGCCAACTGCATCTCTCCGGCCAGCAGTCTCAAAGGAGACGCCTCGCCCCTTCCGGGACAAGGCGACTCCAGGCCGAACCACTGCTTTTTCCAACACACACAGACGCATTCATATGACGAACTCAAGCCGACTCCGCCCCCCTCCCGAAGACAGTGTTGCCAATTATTGCTACTTCATCGAGTCCGGCCATAGTCGGATCTGACGAGACCGGGGCGCGAATCCCGGTCCCCAGTGGGCAACTGCATCGACACAAAGCCGATGCTTAGACCGCTACACCACCGCGGACCCTGAACTGTTGCTTTAAGTAGATGGATGACACGGAGGCTGAATTTCTGAAATGCTGCAGTGCAGAGATGTCTCCATCTTCAGTGGATTCAAAGGCCCTGGCTCAACCCTCTGGTCTCCATCCTCTATCCTTTAGCCCCCCCCCCCCCCAAGCCCCTTGTGTTCGAAGAATTCCTAATGCCGGTGTTCCTGCTGTCTGTGTGGATTTGTGTATTCTGGCTGCGGCGAGATTGTATCATTAACATGCGGAGCACATTCAGCCAGGTGGTTGCGGGGCACGGAGCTGTAATTCTTCCCCTGAGGAGTCGAGTGTCGGAGGGGAAAAAAGGCAATGACAAGCAAGCTGCTGAAGTGTGTTGAAGAGACTGAGGTGTTCAGTTTAAGAATAAAAAAGATGCCTTTCATCATATAATTGCAGGGCACTTAGTTGTTCCGTTCAGTTTCCATCTTTTCAGCGTCTCTGTCCTGCTCTCTTTTTCTATTGCTCTCTCTCTTTTGTCGGCTGTGAGATTGGAGTTGAGGGCTTCTTGAGAATCCATCAGGAGCTTCTGAATAAATACATGGGGGGGGGGGGAACTAGAAGAGTGCACTCAGTAGAGTGCAGATCTCTGCCAGGCACATCTCCCCTTCTCCGGTGCTCGGACCTGGTGACAAACCACCCCTTTTTTCATCTACCAGGAGAAGGGAAATACATGGACAAAAAAAAACAACAACAACAACAGTGTTTTTTCTGCCATTATAAGACTTTTGCATAGCGCCCAAGTCCATTGAATTGGAAATATGGGGGGGAAAAAAGTTAACATGAAGCACCCAAGCTAACAAAAAGACTTCAAATGTGTTTAACCGTCACGATTTTCATGATGTAAAATGAATGAAGGTGAATGGCTGCACTGCTGATTGACTTTCATTCATTCCAAAGCAATAAAACAACACTAAGAAAAGACTTGAAATGTGTTCAACCGTAACGGTTTTCATAATATAAAATGAATCAAGGCAAATAGCTGCTCTGCTGATTGACTTTCATTCTTAGAGAAATGCTAAGAAAAGATAGCTCAGCCGTGGTCAATGTTTTATTGTAGCTACTGAGATGATTTCCAGCTCTGTGATACATTTTTATAGCAGTTTTGACGTTGGAGACTATGGCACTTCCGCGTGGCGGCGAAGTGAATAAGGTGAATTATTCTTGGTTCATCCTGTGTTCCTCCAGTTCTGTGCTGAGATCAGCAGCGATGATTTGCTGGCTTGCGAAATACGACCGACTTCTTGTTTACTTTCGAGACTCATACCCCAATCCATAATAGTTTGGGGTTTTTTTTTAAATTATTTTTCCCCCACCTTTTTCTTCCCAATTGCGTATATCCGGCCAATTTTCCAACTCTTCCAAGCCTTCCTGGTCATTGCTCCACCCCCTCTGCCAATCCGGGGAGGGCTGCAGACTACCACATGCCTCTTCCGATACATGTGGAGTCACCAGCAGCTTCTTTTCAGCTGACAGTGAGGAGTTTTGCCAGGGGGACGTAGTGCGTGGGAGGATCACGCTATTCCCCCCAGTTACCCCCCCCCCCGAATAGGCGCCCCGACCGACCAGAGGAGGCGCTAGTGCAGCAGCCAGGACACATACCCACATCCAGCTTCCCACCTGCAGACATGGCCAGTTGTGTCTGTAGGGGCGGCCGACGAAGCTGGAGGTAACACGGGGATTCGAATGGGCAATCCCGGTGTTGGTAGGCAGCAGAATAGACCGCTACACTACCCGGATGCCAAAATGCTTTTGTTTTGACACTGTCCGATCTGACTCATGTAGATATGAGTCGTGCATGCACATGGTTGACTCAGATTGGGCAGCGACAGAAAGCAGCATTGGTCGAGCGAGCTAGAGTATGAATGAAGAGAGGGAGCAGTAATAGTGAGAATGGTTTTCGAAGGTTTTTAATCACAACCATGAGAGGTAATTCATCATACAATCTTAGCTTTGAATGAACATCTTTAGGCTGATACGTCCAGTAGTTTGCAAGATTAGCCACGGACAGATAGACTCACACACGGACACACCAGGTTACTGCCTGGCAGGGATGATCAGTGCCGTAGTCCCGTCTTGTGCTTGCCCAACCGTTTAAGTTGCAGTAAAATACTGCACCGAATATCCACAGAAGAATAGTTTTACACAACAAAATGGACAATCTAGGTTTATCTATACCCACTCTCACATGATCCCTTTACATCATGAAATTAATGCTATTATGCAATTCAGCTGACTGTAAAACTATAATCATTACACAAATGGACAGCACAACCTAAAATATTTTCCCATCTTTGATTTAATTTCAGTTTCACGTGATTCTTTATGAGATTCTTTATGAGATTCTTTTGAGTTTTATGACCACTGAGCTAATAAAACAACTTTAATACCCATCATATTTCATTTAAAGTGTTTGGTTGTTAAACTGTAAATTTTCTTTTTAAAGTTCTCTTTTATGGAAATGTAAAGGTTTAGGCTTGTGTTAAGCTTGCGCTATATGATGCATTAATAATTGCTTTACCCTGGCACAAAACGGTGGCATCTCGGCAGCGAAGAGTATATGTGGGTTTGGGTGGGGTGTATCAGTATACTAAGGCCCGTGGGTCCTTCCTCTCATTCCTGAAGGCATCAGCTCCCCACTGTAAGCTGACATCCTTACTGGCTGGAGGAGCCTTCCTGGCATACTTCTACTGCCCGTTTCTCCATAGTGTTCCTGAGTTCCCTGAGGCTGTATTGGAGGTGATACAGAGTTCATTTTGGGATTACATATCAACCAGGAATAGCTGCGGGGCTGAAGGCAGAGCTACATTTTTGACAAAGAGAGAATTATGAATCCTCTGAAACGCAGACGGAGCTTTATGGTTAGCGAGCATCAGAAGAACTGATTTACCCTGCAAACCAGAGAACCAAAGCTTTTTCTGTTATCTTCAAGAAAGCAAGATGTGTGCGTGCATCCATGCATGCGTGTGTGTTTGTGCGTGCTTGCGCCTATTTTGTGTGCATATGCGTGTCTGTTGGGGGTGTACGTGTGCATGCTTACATGTAGCTGCAGATTTTCACCGGGGGGGGGGGAGCAAATGAGAGATTTTCGTGAAGACACCCAATACATGACACCTTCGGCTGTGAAGTTGGCATCAATGCAGCAACACATCTACAGCCTCGGTGAAAAGGCCTCTTCCCGTCGCCGTAATCCCTCGGTGAGATCAATACAAAATGACAGCGCCTACCCGAGTAGAATTGTCACATTTTTACACTGGGCTTTACAGGATTAGCATCAGCCAGCTAATTCAGATTTTTGGCAAACACGTTGGCGAGTGTATCTATAGTCCTCTATCTCCCAGCACTAGACGAGGCGGGCCGATGCCAGAAAAGCAGTTATCAGCGGTGGATCAGGAGATTTACATGTAGTCCATGCCAGCTTGTTGGTGTGAGAACAACAAGGCACTGCCTGCTCCTGCACTGGCACGGTTTCTGCAATGGAGATGGGTGCTTTTTTATAACACCTATAACCCACAACAATCCTCTCCGCATCTGCACTGCATGATATCTTTGAAATATCTATCCTTTCCAGTCATTTCCTGAACGTTTCTATTCATTTTTCCGTATGAAAAGCTTTCTAGTTTTTTGGGGTTTTTTTTTTTTTAGATGTTTGCCACTTGAAAACGGTGCCAATATTTCAAATTGAAGTAAGGAAATCTTATTCTGAGGAAGAAGAAAAAAACATTTCCAATACAAAAAGACTTTTGAAAAAACAGTTTTGGTGAAAAATATGATTGTAGCTTTGTACTGTTGAGTGATGAATCCACTTTAAGAAAGTAAGTTTTTTTTAAATGGATATCTTCCATGTCCGATTGAAACCCCTTGCAATTGTGTGTCATCTGTGTACCATGAATAGTGTGTGTGTGTGTGTGTGTGTGTGTTTGTGTGCGCGTGTGTGGTTCTGTGTATTATGCATGTGCGTGGCTTTTTCAGTCCATCACTGACTTTAATGCTCTCTGACCTTCCCCTCCTGACCTTCTACTGTCTGTTCACCACATGGCTTGGAGAACACAGTGTGAAAGAGATCGTGCCCTGCTACCCATATGTACCTGACTAAGACTAATGACACCTACGATGTACGTCATTATTAGTCCTAACAGCAGCCAAATATGGACATGAGCCAGGACACTGGCACCAAATCCAACTGAGGTAAAATATCTGATACTTATTGCTTAATGGGACTCAAGGCACACAGAAAGAAGGCACTTGAAGACTTATTCAGGGCATTTTATAAATAGCCAATAAAGCAGTATTGTAATTGGAGTAGGTGTTCATGGAGGGTCCTGTGAAGTGTGCCATAGAAACAGTGATAGATTTTTTTTCTTTTTGTTTCTTGCTACTGAGCTAATTGTCGACAGCTGCCCCCACCGTACACACTGGCATGCTCCATCGCCTCTTTGGCAGTAGAGAGGGCTTTATGTGCTTAGTATCAGTGGGTCATACGAGCAAGCGATCAACCCCCAACCTCTTGTTTTCCTTTCTAATTGTCTAAAGATGAGGATCGATGGAGCTGATACAATGGACTGGTTCAGGGATGGCTGGTAGCGGTGGCGTGGGAGGTATTATCGCCATCAGTTAGAGGAAAGAGGTAATCAGAGGGAGGAGTGAGGAATGGAGGGAGGGTAGACGGGGGTCTATCCGCCTTCTGCCTCTCCCCATATGAACATCTGCCTCTCGGACTACAACAGATGCAGAGGCACAAAGAGAGATGAAGGGCAGCGGAAGGAGAGCTGAAGTGTCTGCTCAGGTTGTGTTGGAGTGAGCCCCCACCAGGCTGCTAAACACCAGCACTCTGGGATTTTGGGAAACTGCAACGTCCATAAATCTGTGAGAATACATAATACAGGGGAGGATGACTAGAGAGTTGTTCTTGCAGCCAACACATTGTTCTACCTGTGTGGTTCAAACTATATTTGGACTGGAGGTATAACTGAGGTCAAATGGGAGTTAACCCTAACAGACAGTAGTTTATTTAAAGACATAATAGGCCAACCGAATACCAGCCACTCCCCAAGAAATCAGTGTAAAAGGGCAACTAAAGTGCAGGTAAGAATGCAGAAAATTACACTTTAATCATAGCAGGTTGGGTGAGTGTAGTTTTTGGTATCTTTTTTCACACATTTCATCCATTTTTTCTGTAAATTGTATTTAATAGGCTGTTACTGAACAAAGTGTTGGTGTTTGTCAAGACAGGCCGTCATTCCACACGGTAGATTTAAAACGTATTCCAATTATTTGCTGCGTTGCCTTAGTTTGGCTTTGAAAATGGCCCACAAACCATCTGCTCCAATGTCTTATAGCAGCCTCGCCCCATGGTCCCAGATTTCACTCTTAGAACACACACAAACACACACACGCATGCATGCATGTACACACTCGCTCACTCACACATATTACACTGCTGTCTGTCTGTGAGGCCGAAACACACGGCATCTAACCAATATCCCACTGTTAAATCTCAATGAGCCAATTTCCCTCTTCCAATGAGGTTCACTCAATTATTGGTCTGTGTGTTGGTTTACCACTGGACAGCTGCTGCTACTGCTGCTGGGGAATAGATTGTAGTTTGGTAAAGATTAGCTCCGGTTCCTGCTAGATTTGTTTTAATCACATGGCCTTGATTAAGGAGCTATAATCGGCTTTGGTAATGAGCATAGCTAGTGGGTTTGTAAGACGTTTACATTGGACTTGAATGATGCAAAATATCCGTCAACTGACCGGCATACCAACATTAAAACACTGGTGGCTGATCAACGAGAAGCTTCATTTCAACCTCTGTGTTCATTCGCTCTATCTCACTGGCTTTGCTTAGTAGTTTGGGGACAGGTCAGGTCTTGAAAAGGCACTCGCTGAACCAAATGGGAAATACTTGACTCAGGTGCCGGAGAATCCTAAAGCTGGGATCGGATTACATGAGTTCAGCCCAATTTTATCGTCACCGACAAATTTCCACCATTGGGCCCAATTATGAATGTCGGGAATGACGAACGGGCGTCTTTACCCCGTGTAGCGTCACATAATCGAAGAACAGTGATGTGGCATCTGGGACGCCCCACGACACCTCGATGAAGTCTATCACGTCATAATTTTTTGTATTTTCCTGCCTAGTTAGATATCTCCTACGACGTACTCCTTGATTTTGACCAATAGGAGGTCAGATTGCTCTCGGATGCACATATGTAAACATGGCAAAGAGAAAAAGGGATGCTGCTATTGCTGCTGTCAGGTGTAACAAAAAAACCGAGGAAAGGTTCGTTGAGCAGTGGCAACAATACCCCTGCAGGCCTTTTTGACGTTTCCTCAAGGGAGGACCATGCCAGAGTCAAAAAAGATAAATGTTGGCCAGAAATAGCAGAGGCACTTAAGCAGCCCGGTAAGTAGCTGGTTAAGCTATGCTAGGTTATCATTCCCTACTAGTACCAGCATCCTCAGTCGTTTTCTTTCTTTTTTTTCCTTTCTGCAACACAAAGATTACCAGCATCACACATAGCGTTTCTGTAGCAATGATTGACAATTTCTTGACCCTTCTCCCTGACGACCTCTGAACTCACGCAAGATCGTGAAAGGCAGTATAAGATGATTGGTCGGGGTCATATTTGTAGTGTTGCCAGTCTCCTGGCCAAGACATGGCAAGAATTTATGGCACTATAATTGCCTAATCTGACATGGTGACCATTGTGAAAGACAAAAATATTGTGTAGTCTGATCCTAGCATAAGACTGCTGACTGCTGTAAGGGAGTCCGGCGGGACAGCTTCAGGAAGGAGCATGCTTTAAGCCCGGCTCTAATACCCACACTATCAGAGTCACACCTCTACTGAAAGGTATGGCTGATCAAGGGAGCCAGAAAACAATATTATGGCATGCAACAATCAGTCTCCGGTTTGAGAAATTTGCCTTACACAGAAGTACTGTGGTTGACATGTGTTCCTGTTTTGTGAGTCATAAAGAAGTTCTCTGAAACGACACCCAATTAAACTGATGTTGAGATCATTTTCACGAGAAGAGCAAGCTGCTTTGTAAAGTAGAAAGCTTTATGGTGAGGAAGAGCAAGAGCCAGCTACCTTTCCGACAGCCTCTCATATTCATTAACTTTGGAGGTCCAGCCTGTTTACATTGGAAAAAGTGATCTTGAATGTATTTTCTGCCTCTTTGTCTTGACTCCATTCTGTCTCTCCGCACGAATTGTCCTGTAAGGATGTTAGGTGTTATCTGTAGCTGATGCCTGGTGTGAACAGTGATTTGCCAGCAGACTACCAGGCTTTCAGCAGTACTTATCTGCCTGCACCTGTGGCATTGGACTGGGCTGTTCTTTATCTCTTATTGTCAGTATCGGATATAAAACCAACCTGGACCTTGTCTCACCAGGAGCCAAACAGGATATCCGAATTGCATCTTGCTAGTGAGCTTATTATGGAGAGGATGTTGGTGTGACAGACTGTCTTGTACTTGCTGATGAGTGTGTGTGTCTGTGTGCATACTTGATGTGTGCTCATATATATCTAATAGAAACAGAAACTTGTATGAGAGATTCAAGTGTTTTCAGGGTATGCTAATACTGAAGTATAAGTTTGTCTGGACAGTGGTTGTAATTTTCAGCAAGATTAGCTAAAAAGCTAAACGCTCTTCATTTTACATAGCAAATTAAAAAGTTGCCCCCAGTATTTGCATTCATTTCCTTACTCTTCATTGTTCTGTATTTGAAATCCACTTCTGAAGTGCCCCTGTGCACACTTTGATGGCGGCTCTACAGGGTGTCCCTGTCAACTCCCCAGGGGCTTGGCAAATGATGACCGCCAAATGTGTTTGTTATGACAAGCAAGATTAAGGCGTGTCAGTGAGTGAGGGCCCATGCCAAGAGTTCGAACAAAGTCACGTGAAAGCCAAGATGCTGGGGGGGGGGGGTGAAAGAAGTCCTTTTGGTGTGCGCCACTGAACTTGTTTGCATGTCAGCGTGTCATCTTGCCTTTTGCATGTGAAAACCCAAAAGCCATTGCCCTCCGCAACCATCTCCGCATTCATATTGCCACAACAGCCCACTTCCAAAGAATAAACAAATCGAGTGAGGGGTGAAAATCAAGTATGTGATGGGATGTACTCTGGTCTCTGTCACTGCTCGTCAACTGTGCTTTACTGTTCATTAATAGCGCTGTCATTTTCATCCACTGTTGATTGATTAGTGACAGACTGCCTGTAGGCCGACGTAGCCTGTCAGTTGACCTTTCTGGTATTGGTGTGAACTTTGATCCATTCAACATGTGATTCATTAAAGATCCTGCTGCACTTCGTGACCTTTTGCAGGAGCAAGATAAATGGGGGTTACCAAATGTCAGCATCAGCCCGAGGCAATGCTGTATAGGCTGTTAAGATTTTTTATTAACCAGTGGGTCATAGGTCGTATTCAGCCTATTTAACACAACAGATTTGTATGTGCTACTGTATTAAGCCAAAGGGAATGTAAAGTATGCATCCATGTTTTAGTTTATTCTGCGTAATGACTGGAATATGAATTAAGTCAAGGACAAGTTCTTGGCATAGGAATAAGCCAGTCCCATTTACAAACCATTGGTCTCAAGAATTGGGGTTAAGTTTCTAGATTGGTGGGCATGGAAAAATGAATATTACAGTGACAGTGGAAGAAAAACGTTATGATGTAGTGCTGGGTGATCTGGAAAATAGGAATATCATGATAATCATTGGGAATTTTACACGTTATCAATGTATATCATGACATCTGCTTACATAAGCCAAAATAATATATTTAAGAATCCAACTAAGATTTATCACATAAAACTGTTTGGTAATGTAAATTATAATATCAAACCAAAACTAGTTTTCAAATAGTCCCTCAAATATTTCAGACCTCCTTTTATAAGAAATTTCTGTCGATAGACTCTCAGTCATTAATGTAGACGACAAAAAAAGTATATCACAATACAGGAATATCTGAATTTGATCCTGATACAGTGTCACGGAAAGATGATAAACGATAGTATTGAAATATTGCCAAGCCCTATTATGATTACTTTACAAATTACATCATTTGCCCGTTATGGACAGTAAATGCATTGCCAGGGGAGGTGTAGCAGTAGGTTAATTCTACCCCAGGAACCCAAAGAGCAGGCCTTTTGCACACCTGTAGATCAGCAGATTCTTGAGAAGATCCTGGGCCAACAAGGCAGAGGGGGAAAAAAAACTCCCTCGCACTGTCCTCTATACTTGCAGTCAGAGATCTTCAATAACTATAAACGTTCATCAGATTATTCCCCCCAGAAATCCCATGCTGTCTGAGACAAACATGTCAGGAAGATTTTCCCTGCTAACCCCAGTAAAACAAAGAATCCCGAGTGGAAAAAAACCTATTATATTTTAATCAACGGCTGATGTTCTGATGTATTTTTTGCAGTCCAGACCAGATTCAAATCCAGATGACTGGGAGAACTTGGCACATCTGTCGTTGCTGCTAATGGTCTATGGGGACAACACATTAGAGCGCTAAAATGGGGCAGTAGAGGGCTTCCCCTTTCTCACTGGTGGAAATTGCCGGTCTCAGACATAAGCTGTGATTTAACACTCAGTGGTATTTACTTGGGAGCCCATAGGAAGGAGAAGGAGAAGATCTACCGGTGTGTGACGTCATTCAGAAATGACGTGACATGGGTCATTTTAAGGCTGCCTAATCTGATCAATATCCATAGGCAAATTTATTGACTTCCCATGACAATGCATAGAGAGAGCTGTAGTCTCGTTTTCCCGAGGCCTAAACACCCCTCTTTACAATGCCGATGCTAAAGAAACATTTCTTACATTTCAAGCTCCCCACCTGCCACTGTCCCCGGAGCAGGTCGCAACCGGCAGCGGCCGGCCGTTTGACGCCAGAAACAAGAGGCCGCTGGGGGCGCACCTCCCCACCTCGCCGGGTCAGTGAAAAGACAATAAGAGCGTTTCGCCTCCCTCGGAACGCTCTATTATCTCCACTTCCGTTTCGAGCGTGATCGTTTAACCTTTTCTACGATGCATCACCGTCACTTGCGTCAGATTTACGCTTTGAAGCCGTGATTTACGAGGGTAAACGCACGAAAAATTCAAGTCAAAACACAACGTTTACTTGATCCGACTTAAAATGGCGACAGCGGCGTGGCGTTGTTCTCCCCCGGGCCGACGAACCGCCTAAAACGCGGTGTTTTGAGCGTCGCGCAAAGTAGTCCGTCCCTTCGTTAGTACGAACCATTGTGCGTAACTCCTTTTTTTTTCTCACGTGATAGGCTTTACGGAGGCCGGTTTGTAAGTACGGGCGTTCGTAACCCGGAGACTCGCGGTATAACAGATGAACTCGAAAATAGACCACATGTTTAACCTTGGTTCATCAGACAAGTTTGTTTAATGGAAAGTGCAGGTGGTCCTGACGTTTTCTGGACGTTGTGTATTTTCAAACCTTAACAGAGAAGCCAGCGAGTAGTCCCGCTGTTAATATGTTTGTCGTGCTTTATTGCCTGTCAGGATGTTTATAGGACGCTGTAAAGGCAAGAGGCTGTCCTGCTTTAACCTATGGTGCTGTGGTTGTAGCTGGGCCTCTGAGTCAGATGCCTGCAAGTAGGACAACATGCCCTATTCAGTCAAACCCAGCCAGCCTGTTTCAGAGATTAGTCAAAAACAACAGGACCCATCGTCCTGCAACAGAACATGTCTGAATCCGTTTGCAGGTTCGTAAGATCCTAAACTACTAAACCGTGGCTTGCATGTGGGATCGGCTCATGCATTCTGAAAGTCTGAAATGAAATCTTTGGGGTTTTTTTTGTAAACATGAAATAATCACTCGGTTCAAAATAGAGCGCCATTGGTGCTCGAAGGCCTGAATCTCTCTGTAAGCCCCTCTCAGCAGCCATAGAAAACAGTACTGCTGATCTGCTAGACCTCACACACCCACACAATGCACCGCTGAGCCCCAGAGGAAGAGGGCAGGGTATAACCAAAGCACTTTTTTTCTAGGGAATAGATTAGAGCACGCACAATTAAAATGGGTCATTCCGCCAGGCACTTGCAGTAAGGTATTTTATTGTTGAGGGGTATCTCGTTGGATTAGCCCTCTTTTTTGTCCTCGCAGCTTTGTTCTTTTCCTATGGAATGAGAAGCCGGACTATATCAGGAGTAAATATTTTTGCTTTGATGGTCTACTTCATGGCCTATTAACAAGACTAATCACGGCAAAATAAAGAAACTTGCCCAGATGAGGGCAATGGGTAGGGTGGAGAGTAACACTCCATCAGGTATGACAATAATGTGTGCATATATACGCTCCCATGTGCATATTCTGCAGATGGATATTGGTGTGTCTGTGTGTGTTTGTGTATGTGTGCAGGCGTGCCTGTCTGCATTAGTGTATATCGGGGTGCGGGGGAGTCATTAATACCTATTAGCGTCCTACTCCAGCCTTTCTCCCCGCGTGGAGTACCTGATGTGATAAACCTGTGGCTTATCGCTGCCCTGAAAACATAAAGCTCTCATCGCTCTGACAAGAGCTTTTAAGGGGAGGTGAGGGGAGCAGGCACCCGAATAAACTCGTTGCACAAATCATCCGTCGCTGGAGGGGCTGCGGCTGTCAGTGGCACTCTGTCAGACGGCGGGGAAGGAGAGTGAAACACGGGAGAGGTGATAGGCTAGCTGCCGCTGCCCACTTCTTAATTCCACCATTTGAATGCAAAGCTATCATGAATCTGAGTTCCGGGTGTGCAGCTGCGACGGAGGGTAAATGAGATTCGCTGCTCTCTGGCTTGACAGAGAGTCGCATCAGAAATGCGGGGGGTTCAGGCATGCACACATGGCCCTCACTCAGCTCTGTACTTGGTACATTGTCACCGGGGATGCATTGTATGCATTGTTTTGTTGGTCGTGCACGCCAGTCCTAGAAATTACAGCTTTAATTAAAGGGCCGGCAAAAGTGTGCACCAAGGATCGAGGATTGTTGTTCCACCCATCCCTTCACCACCACTTTGCTCTCAGCATGCAGCCCCCACATACTGTACATATGGTACGGTGACCTTTAGGCCAGTTCAGCATACAGAGGTCCAGGGAGTCATTTTGCGGTCAACCTCCTGCAGAAGAAGTAGTGGGTGTCCTTCGAGAGAAAAAGAGGAAAAGTTTACTGGCAGGCAGTACAACACAAATCTGATGGAAAACATCCCAGAGCCTCTGCTGTTCTATATATGGGCATTGGCTGCTCCCAAATCCTATCTCCAGTCTACTGTTGGGTTACATACTGTACAGTAGTTTAGCTAAAGCAAGTGCTTTGCGGTCTTCATCCTCATTTCCAGTTCAGACCCGTCATACATTGTCAGCTGTTTGTTTACAGTACATAAGTGCCTCGCTGCATAAATGGAGGACTGTTGTTGATGTACAAAGGGCTAGTGTTACCCCAACATCACTTTACACAACTGTTTGCTCTGTCGTCCCCACACTGCTCTCTACTGGTGGGAATCTTTGTCACATGTATATTGCAGTGCCGGTTGACGTGTGTATCGTTTGTTAATAGTAGTGGAAGTTATTACGGTACCACTGGCGATGATGTTAGTAGACATTTATCAGTTGCATACTTGTATGGGAAATTACTTTTGCACTGCAACCTCAAGTGTTACAAGACCCAGTGTGAATCATTGTGAATGTATTACAGTAACACAAGGCATTCAGAACGGGGCAGAGTATAAAACACCTCTATGAACACCCCTGTTTCTAGAAAACCCATTCCAAGAGCACAAGTCAAGTATGGCGCTTGATTCGAGTATATGTGACGATAACTTGCGATACCGTCCGAGAGGATGTGACCTTTTCAGTAGCACTGTCCCACCTCGTAGATAACTTACTGATTCAGGGTTGCACCCGATGCTTGCGCCAATTTATTTTCTCTCCGTGTGGAATTGTCATTCTTTACCATTAATCTGACACACTGTAAAGAGCAAGTGAAAGACCCCATCCGTCACGAAGGCCCGTTGAAAACAGCTGTCTTTCGCCATGAGGGTCTGTCAAGTAGACGACGGGTGAGGCGGTGTGTTAAGCTCTAGTTCTCTCTGACACCGGATCCGTCCCAGTCCGCCGACCCTCTCTCATCGCGCTGACCCAGTCAAAGGGTGTGTGTGTGTGTGTGTGTGTGTGTGTGTGTGTGTGTGTGTGTGTACGTGTACACATGAGTGTGAGAGGGGATACAGACCCCATTAGACTCCTGATTGGAGGAGGATGCTGAGTTGGCAAATCACTGATACTCTGTTGAGTAGAGGGTCCGGTAGGCTCCTCTCCCCTCCTCCCTGGCGTAGATCCAATACTCCTGAGACCAGCAGTCCTCAGACCTCCCCGTCCACCGGCTCATTGAACTTCTAATCTCTAGCCCCTATACTAACTGCCATGCGGGTAAGAAACCTGAGAGAGAAAAAACCATAAAAAATATATAGATCAGCAATTCCGCTATAGCCTTTATGCTCTGGATTTTCTGGGGGTTTTTTTTAGCTTCCTTTGATAACATGTTTTACCCTCTACCTGTTTTTATACATGATATCGTCAATATCATTTATTCTGTCATCAAATATAAATGAAAATCTTTTCAGTTTCTATGGACAATTAGGAAAAAATCTCGCAGTAGTAAGAGAAGCAGTACAAATTGTTGTCATGTTGAATACAAATACTGGATGCAGAGGGCAGCTTGTGTCTGTGTGTGTGACTGATGTGTTGTCTCTTGTCCCTCTCACTAGAGCCTTAGTTAAGCCTGGGGACCCCGTGCTTATGCTACTGAGCAGGTTTTCGGTACAAAGTCAGAGAAGTGGTACATTTAGAGATGAAGTCATGGAGTCCTGGCTGGTTCCAGCGTGGGATGTGGAGGAGCTGGCCGAGGTATATTGGTCTAGAGGGCTGCTGACAGACAGATTGATGCCGTGCTCACTCCTTTGTGAGATGATGGATGGCTTTCTGTGTTGTTCAGAAGGTTGCCAATTCCCCCTCCAGTGGGACATTTTTTGGCCCCCGAGACCAAGTGAGGGACTTGGAGTAGGAAAAGTGGAAGATGGAAGGCACCGTAGCAGCCTTTGGCTCATGTTGCATCATCCATCAGATTTCCGAGCTCCTCATCGACACCGGGTAATCTCGCCGTGGAGCTTTTATGGAGAACGGGAGCACTCCCGTCATCCAGTGTCTCACATGTTCACGCATCCTCAGGAATCCACGAAGTCATGCATATGATCGTCACTTCGTGCATCCGAGTAACTCGCAGGTGTGAGCACACTGTCTGGAATCATTAGCGAGTGTTTAATGCTGTCATACAATATTCCCAATTACTGTACGGGATTCAGCTCGACAAATGTGTTGTCATGTGGATTCACAGAGCCCGAGGAGATGTTTCTTTCTTTCTGTCAAGATGGCAGTGAGTGTTTTACGTCAGTCGCTGAGGTTATTTCTAAGTCCCTTAGTTTATTTTTAATTTAACCGGTAGAGTCTGAAAGGTTTTTTGATTGTTCTGTGTGCCTTTATTTTCGTGTTTGTGCACTTCTCCAGCTGTTGTCAGCCAACCCAGCCTCTGTCGGGATACTAATTTGATGTCCGTCCCACTCACAAACCCTCTGTGCTTGGCTAAACCCTCATCTTTTACCCCGTCTTCAGTTTTTTTTGGGGGGGGGGGTTACCCCCTCTTCCGAGCTGTCCTGGTCACTGCTCCACCCCCTCTGCTGATCCGGGGAGGGCTGCAGACTGCTACATGCCTCCTCCGATACATATGGATTCCCCAGCCACTTCTTTTCACCTGACAGTGAGGAGTTTCGCCAGGAGAATGTAGCATGTGGGAGGATCACACTATATCCCCCAGTTCCCCCTCCTCCCGAACAGGTGCCCCGCCCGACCAGGGGAGGTGCTAGTGCAGCGACCAGAACACATACTCACATCCGGCTTCCCAACTGCAGACACGGCCAATTGTGTCTGTAGGGATGCCCGACCAAGCTGGAGGTAACACGGGGATTCAAACCAGCGATCCCTGTGTTAGTAAGCAACGGAATAGACCACCATGTTACCCAGACGCCCCCATCTTCAGTTTTGATATCTCTGGACCCCAACCCGCTGGGCAGTCCCAGTGTTACTTTTAATATGGCACTACATGCACCATTGAAACCATTGAAAACCACTGGTCTGGAGACTGTTAATCCGGGGACCTCTTCTTTCAGGGACTCCTCTGTTGTTAGGCTGCTTAATGAAATGCAGTGACATGCACTGGTGTGCCCTTGCTGTCGACTTTATAGGTCAGACATATTAGATCTTCTGAGTTCTTTCGCTCCGATTTAGTAGCTCTTGCACACATCTTTATAGATGCCAACAGACTTGGCATGCAAGTACAAAGTCTTGCGATGTTGCCAGTACAGCAGGAATCCGACTAGGAATGTGGTCGCTAGATATGACACAAAAAAGAAAAGTTTTTGGCATTTTCTGCCTTTATTGGATAGTGATGGTAGAGAGTGACAGGAAAGGCAGGGGGTGAGAGAGGGGATGACATGCAGCAAAGGGCCCGGGCCGGATTCGAACCCAGGCCGCTGCGGTAAGGACTCAGCCTTATGCGGTAAGCGGTCTACCAGGTGAGTCACCGGGTACCCCTGATTGACCACATGAGGAGTTAAACTGCATGATTACAAGTAGTCGGTATTGTCATGTGTTGCTTCTGATCCTGCCTGAAGCCCGAGAGCCTGTGATGGGATTTGTAAGGGTTGTCCATGCAGTCTGCTAAAGCCCAGCAGCAATTATCTCGTTTTGGGTTTTTTGTTTGTTTCTGTTACGGGAGTTTTCTGTGTACTGTCCAAGCCTCCTCCTCCTCCTCCTCCTCCACCGCCTCTTCGCTGGTTGTTGCCTGAGGGCCGTGTGTATGGCCAGCGTAAAGACAGCGCATTAGGCCCCCGTCTCATCAAGGAGATGGATGGATGGAGACTTGCGCGGCTGGTGCTGCGATAGCGCTGCAGTCACACAGGAGGCCTCGCTCCAACTGGAGGGAGACGCCAGCAGGCTGTGAAAGGGGGAGGGTGAACAGTGGAGTGTGGATTAATGGGTTGGTGTCTAGTGACTGATGGTACGACATCAGTAGAGGGCTGTTTCAATTTCAGCCTCCCCACTCTACATCGCATCATTGCTATTCATCACGCGGGAATGGAGAAACTCTTCAACTCCTCCACACGAGTCGTCCCTCTCTGTTTGCTCTTTCACTCCAGCCGCACAATAGCCAGTGATTTCGTCCTCTTTCCCCCCGTGGCCGGCCGGGCCCTCATCACGTCCATGTTTATATAAAATCATTTATCGTTACGCCTCACAACGGCTCCTGTTGTGGCTGAGTTTAATCTGCAGGAGAGAGGCCAAGTCTTCACCGACGTTGATCTGAAGCGCACTGAGACATTAGTGCCTCCCCGCTCAGGCTAACCAGTCCCGTGATCCCGTGATGGAGGGCAATAAAGCGTGGCCTCCATTCTTCTCTGGGTCCCTCTCATTGCCCCCCCCCCCCCGTCCCTCCTCAGCCTCACCAGACTCCCCAGTGGGACCATTACAGCCAGTACGATGGTGTGTGTGTGTATGTGTCTCTCTGTGAGCCTCTCTCTGAGCCCACTGCCGTCTCACTGTCCTCTAAGAGTGGAGGGGAGGGGGGAGCGGGGGTGGAGAAACCATGATGAGAGGGAGAAAGAGAGACGTGAGATGGACATGAAAGATGAGAGGAGGAGATGAACCATAGAGCAGAGTAAAGGGAGGATGACAGGAGATATGAGAGGAGGGGGTGGCACCCAATGAACGCATTAACTATTTATCGTCCTTCTCCCTCGGCTAATGGGAATTACATCTGTTTTAATTATTGATGGCTTAACCGGCTGTCTTTATACGGCTCTCCGCTGGGGGTTACGTTGCTTGGAAGACATATTCAGTTGCTGTTGTGCGGGCGCGACACGTAGGTGGGTCCTCGGCGCTCCCCTCAGCCGAGCGGTAGTGTTTGTTTGGGAGTGAGAGTCCCTAAATTGCTTACAATCCTCCTGATTTGTAGCCGGGATTTGATTCAGTTGTGTGTGTGTGTGTGTGTGTGTGTGTGTGTGTGTGTGTGTGTGTGTGTGTGTGTGTGTGTGTGTGTGTGTGTGTGTGTGTGTGTGTGTGTGAAGAATGACGATGGAGGGAGGGTGCACACTACAGTACTAAGGTGATAACCTGAAAAGAGAGTATGCTTCCTCTCTACTTGACTCTACTTGAATGATCCCTTTGTCTTTGCTGGCTAATAGTTGGTCTCCATTGAACTTAATCTAAGCTTTCTGGGCTGGGGGGGCGGGTGGAGTAGAAAAATAGAAAAAGATGGTCTTACTTGGCTACACAGGCAAAGTGAGCCCCTTGGCAAATCCATTTAATGCAGTGGAAAAATATGGAGTAAGAGTAGCAGAATCAATCTTTACACAACAAAGCAGTGAACCTGCTCACACACCCACACACACACACACACACACACACACACACACACACACACACACACACACGAACACACGCGCACACACACAGACACATTTTTAAGTTGTGATTTCCTGAAAAGGAAAAAGTGGTCTCCTTTTTACCGCGGAGAAGATTTTATGATAGTTGTAACTTGGCTGTGTTGCGTGTCTGTAGTTCCTCTGCCAGTCAGCTCTGGAGCTTCGCAGCACTCAGATTCTCTGCCAACTGGCCCCCAGCAGCTCCACCATGAGAAGGTATGGGTGTAGCAGATGGCACTGGAAAATCCTGGGGTATCTTCAGAGAACAGAGGTCCCGTCTCCACTGCAAGTTGGACGAGGTTTATTTTAAGTCACGGTGAACTCCATGGTGTGTGTGTGTGTGTGCACTTGTGCCTTGTGCATACATGCATGCAGTGCATTTTCACATGTCTGGACGAGTACGTGTGTTGAGTTTCAGTGTTTATGATCTCACTCCAACCTCACACACACATACACACTAACTTGAATGAGTTGCACAGTCAGGGATGGAGCCGCTCTTAAGGAGCCATCTCTTTTTGTCTCCCTCTCTAATGGGCCCTTAGAGAGTTACCTTTGAAGGACAGAGGCACACAGACCGACCCGTCTGTGGCGGTTATCAGTACCTGCCTTCTGCTGGCCGCCATTAAAGTCCATGTAGCCAGACATTTATCACCTGGCATCGTCGGCGCCGTATAATCCATCTTTGAACTAGACAAGCTACTCAGACGAACGAGACATGGTGCTTTTTTTTGCATACCATCCTTTATTGCCCTGCGCGGGAAGTTATCTCGCACCGACTGAACTGGTACGTATTAACACGTGCTGATGGTTTGCCGAGGGAAGTGCTCTCTCATCGCTGGGGGCGCAGACGTCCTGGGGGATCAGTCTCTGAATTACAGTCTGGCCTTTTTCTGGACGAGCCCCCTGATTAATGGGCACTATTAAACCCCTATCTGTTGAACGCGGACTGTGGGAGGAGGGGAAGAAGAGGCGCGGGGATGGGCGAGGGCTTGTTCACCCCCCCCCTACCCCCCGACTCTGATGGATGGGCTCAGAAATGGTCCTTACCGCATGTGTCATATAGCATCTGGAGATGTATTGATATGCTGGCGGGGAGGGTTCCCCATACTGTTCAGCAGCCTGCGTTAATACAGAAGCCGGCGAAGTGAACGGAGCGGAGGGGCCGGAGATGGCAGCCACAGTAAGGCTGCAGCATCGGTTGTCAACGTCAGAGAGAAGAAACCACGTGTGATGGTTGATAGAGAGAGAGAGAGAGAGAGAGAGAGAGAGAGAGAGAGAGAGAGAGAGAGAGAGAGAGAGAGAGAGAGAGAGAGAGAGAGACGGGGGCTGAAAGGCATAAACTGACAGCGGCAATGTTAACCAAGGCGATTTTCACAGGCGTGAAAGTCAACTAACTGACAAACAGTAATAGGTTGATGAGTGTCTTTAAATGGAGAGGTGGTCCAATGTCTCATGCTGAGGTGTTATCTTACTAAAAGGGTATTACTATCCTCATTAGAGCATGTCCCATGGTTAATTATTGATCAGCTATGCAGAGATAAGTCACTCAAAGTGGGAAGACAGGCCTCACACTGAGCTTTGACGCTCAACACCCCACTCTGAGGGGCGCGCACACACACACAGTGTCGCATAGCATTTACAGTTAACTGTTTATCACCGTTTCCCGTTTTACCAGCACATGTGCGCCGCTTTCCCTGTTAATGCAAATTTAATCATCCCTTATCTCGAAGCAGTCTGACAGTAACTGCAGCTCGCTTGGTAGTGCTCAGCTCTGATCACATTTGATGTGCTTTCATGGGAGGCGCGGTGTACTGCTTTTCTTTATTTTTCCCTTGACAGTCCTGATCCTGATCACATGGGATGCGTGTTCGGCAGTGAGAGGCATTTACCATTGCTAGGCGGCCACAGAGTCGCCTGCCAATCACTTGTGTGGTGGTGTGAGTGATTTGTGAATTAGCTTACACAACCCGTTCCATCTGTTTTATCATTACTTCCTATTGTCAAATAATGCATCTCATTTTATTACCTCTTCTAATATTTATTTCAGTAAAACATGGAGCGGGGGCAGCGCGGTGGCGCAGTGGTTAGCGCGGTCGCCTTACAGCAAGAAGGTCCTGGGTTCGAACCCTGGGGTTGTCCAACCTTGGGTGTCATCTCAGGTCGTCCTCTGTGTATTAACCCTAACATAATCCGCACAGAGGACGACCTGGGATGATCCCCAAGGTTGGACTACCCCAGGGTTCGAACCCAGGACCCTCTTGCTGTGAGGTAACAAGATTAACTAGATTTGGCACGTCACAAATCCAAAAGCCAATCGCTGTCCAACATGCAAATGTTGGGTGGGCAAAGAAACCTGAAACCTCATGCGCAGAGCGGACTTGTCAGGACAGAGAGCGAGTTTGCGTTAGCATAGCGCATAGCGTAGGGTGGTCACGGCAGTTTGCACATGAAACCGATCATTGGTTTCGGTTGTGTCACTGTATTGTTTATGAGGGTGGGGATACCTGCAGTCAGTTGAGACTGAAGACGTTACTTAGATGAGTGATGAAACATTTGTCTCAATAAACGTGTCCAGATGAACTGATTCAACTTCCTGTGATTGTCTGACCTGGATTACTGAGCATGCATAGAGACGTTAGCATAGTGAACGTTTTGACAGCAAACATGGTAGAGTGTGCAGTTTTTTGGATATAAACCGGACCCTGGAGCGTCCTTCCACTATCTACAAAAAAAAATAAATCTGAAATGGTGGAATTTATTTATAGACATGGAGCTCACCTGCCTACAAACCTGGAGGGACTGTGTATCTGATGCTCCCTTCAGTGAGGAGTGTTTCCATAATCTAATGCAGAAGTCCCTGGGTTTTCACAAGAAATTTGTTCTGAAGTCTGATGCTGTGCCGACTATTTGTCCTGGGACTGCGACAGTGAGCGGGGGTCAGTATGTAAGTTATGGATTTATTTTACTCAACCAACAGTCAAATGAAAGCTTTCTGCATGTCACATATTTCCTTTGTGGCTTATAAATAGCATTAGCTACATTAGCTTTCTGCTAGCTGCTGCTAGTTGTTTGGTAACAGTAAAACTGTAAACTATGGATTTAGCTAATGATTGAAAGTTCAGCTACATGAAACGATGGCGGCGGCCTGAGGTGCGTTGTTTTTCACCTGATTTTCACCCGAAAAACGGTGTCGTGTGCAATGTAAACCACTTCTCTAGTCTTGACTTTGATCCAGACCGGGCTCACGCGATCCCCCCTGCTCCAGCGGCACCACTAAAGGTGTCTGTCGTCGTGCACTCCGAGGTGCACGGTGGGAGCACAAGGACCAGGACACATACCCACGTCCAGCTTCCCACCCACAGACACGGCTAATTGTGTCTGTAGGGATGCCCGACCAAGCCGGAGGTAACACGGGGATTCGAACTAGCGATCCCCAGTATTTTTAAACTTTACAATGTGCCTGGAGGGGCTCTTTCTCTTCCATCTTTGTTGTAAACAGTTTAGCTGAGAAGGCCCACCCCTTTGCACCTACTGGACAGCAGTGAAAAGGTGGCGGTGACATGGGGTGTTTTTTTGCTTGTCGTTTAAGATTCAGGCATTCAAAAAACTTCAGATTCATAGAAAGCAATTAGAAAAAGACACCTCTCTCTCTGCCAAAAAACACATCCAGTATGATCGCAGCCTTACCCTGCAGAGATAATATTTATCAGCGTGCTAATTGCTCCCAATGTCAAGTTTGTAACAGGAGGTGTCTTACTAGTCTAGCAGCCTAATTATTTATGACTTACACTGTGGAAGCCCTCTGCAACTGTTGTGTGTCAGGAAAGATGTGAAACTGGAGAATCAAAAGGATAGGAAGAATGTATTTTTAAGTTTGAATTTTTTATTTTTTTCCCATCATTGCTGAACCACAGCGTACATTAGTTGTATATCAGCTGTTGACGTTAGTCACTGATTTCCGATTGCTGCGATTTGGCCTTTCCTTGTGTTGCTAGTGTGTTCTCCCTGGAGATACCTACATCCTGGAATTGTGCATGAATGGGCACATGTTCCGCTTAAAAGTGTAGCGGGGGAAGATAAGGAAACAATTTCTTTGTCTGCCCATCACCATAACTGCTCTTATATACACTCTGTCAATGCTGAATGTGGGCGAAAGCATGCAGTAGAACGACGCGAGTGAATTTAAGCTTCTCAAAACTCAATATTTGTCGTTATCAGATTTGATACAGAGGCAGCCATTGAAATTCTCAATTTGAGTGTGCCCACAATATGAGAAAATACAACCCCGCCCAAATCTTTTCCACTGCCTGCGATGGTGCTTGTGGTTATGTGTGCCCAGTGCCTTTACAGCTGCATGTATGGTGCAACACGATGCACAACTATAGGTTTTTATTTGGTGTTTTAGGTCAGTGTGAGCCACTTAATTCCTTCCTCTGAATCCAGAGGTCACTCTCCACTTTTGGTTTTGTTTCCTGCCGTTCATGCCCTAGTTTTACCCCGGAGAGACCCTGCTAAACATTTTTCCTAATAAGACACGTCTGGTTAATGATAGTAGGAGGGACCAGATTGAAGGTTATGTCTGCCTGCCACATTATCCTGATCATACAAAGTTAACAGGGACAGAGCTGGTTCATTAACCATTAATAGAACCCACAGAGTGGATGAAATGAGGGAAAATCCTTCTCAACACAAATGTGTGTTGTTCCATTACAAAGAAGCACGGCAATTTTCGAACTATTTCATGTTTTCTCATCACATTCTCAAAGTTCGGCTCTCAACAAGCAGCTGGAGGGGACTGTTGTAGAGAAATAAACTGGTGTGGGTCCACAATGAAAATGCAGGGTGGGTGCGAAACAAAGGCACCCTCGTGGAGTATGCTGCAATATAATTGAGTGTGCAGTCATTGATTTTCTTGTCTCTCCTCTCTTGCAGGTAAGTGGATGTGTTTTGCCGCGAGGGGTTCGAGAAGCGGTGGGGTGGTAAGTGTGGAATCATTTTGAGCGCCAAGTCATTTTTCAACTCGGTACATGGTCCCACCCCTCTTTATCCCTGACATGCTGAATAGACTGCTGCTACACAGCATAGATTGTTTTCACTTTACACTTTACTTTGTCTGTTGGATACCTCGGGTGCTTTCTTTGTCCTGCTCTGAAATGGTGTGTGTGTGCATGTGAGTGTGTATGCGTGTGTATATTTTAGTTGAAATGCGCTGTATCGATTTGAGGCCTTTACCTTAACTGAAATCAATACGAAGTATGCAGCTATAGGATTAGCTGCTTGTCAATAGCAGCCATTGATGGCCAGAGAGTGGTTGGAAGTCCAGTGATTTTCTACTAATGAAGGAGCACGTATGGGATCACCATGTCAAATGCTTGTATAGCCCAGAGGAAGGCAACAGAGCCATCTTTCTGTCTCACGGCCTCAGCCGCTGTTGGGGCATCAACACACCATTATAAAGATCCCCTTTGGCACATATCGCATCCGCATGTACCTTTCATGCCAGAAAGTCACTCCAAAGGCTTATCCTCACAAAAATGGCCCTACCATATTCAATCATTTAGCCACTCTGCTACCCCTCCCCGTGATTAAAAGTCTATAATTATCCATTCTTTATCCGTAAAGCTTCCTCTGACAGGATTACCCTCTGTCCCCCAAAAGCACTTTGAAAATCCCAAGTTGAGGGCCAGACCAATGCAGAAAGGCTCCCGTCAGCATCTCCATTTAGTGATCTACACAGGCAGGAAGCACACCTCAGAGTAATTATAAAGTAGTTGTTAAAGGTAGAGCAAAGTAGGATTTCCCTAAAAATCAGTGTAAAGACTCATACAAAAATAATCCCTCTCAGTCATCACTTAGGACCCTGTAGCGGTGTCTGTATCTGTGGAGACCCTGTCCTCTGCCTGTATTTTCGTATTTTGTTGTGTATGGAGCGTTTCTGGATGTTAACCTTTGGGTATCGGGACTCTATAAAAACGTAGCGAACGAGCGGCCTACCAACATGAAGCTCGCTGAATCAAATCCTCGTGTTACCTCCGGCTTGGTCGGGTGTCCCTACAGACACAATTGGCCATGTCTGCAGGTGGGAAGCGGCATGTGGGTATGTGTCCTGGTTGCTGCACTAACTCCTCCTCTTGTTGGGCGGGGTGCTTGTTGGGGAGGGGTGGAGGGGGAACGGGGGAATAACGTGATCCTCCCACGCACTACGTCCCCCTGATGAAACTCCTCACTGTCAGGTGAAAAGAAGCAGCTGGCATGTATTGGAGGAGGCATGTGGTAGTCTGCAGCCCTCCACGGATCGGCAGAGGGGGTGGAGCAGCGACCGGGACGGCTCAGAAGAGTGGGGTAATTGGCTGGATACAATTTGGGAGAAAAGGGGGGGGGCGTAGCAAACAAGTGCTGGATAGAGGTCGTAAGCATGCATCCAACAGGAAGATACGACAGTGGTGGACACAGCATGGAAAACACGCAAATATGGCAAGGCAAAACGCCAAGCGAACAAAGCTCGTTCCAAAATGAGAGTGAAACTGGGGTTGGCTTTCACCCGCTGGCGAGCACCGAAGGAGAGGATGGGGATGAAGAGCGATGCGGAGTTGGCCTGTACACTGGGATGTGTTCTGGCAGTTGCGATCGGCGGGCGTGTCCTTCTGCTGACGCTGTGCCCGGGGAGGAGGGGCCAACTTTGAATGTTGCGTTTACACAAACCGCAATGAGCCAGTCCTACTCGTTCTACCTTTAAGCTGACACTGCGACGACCAAAGACATCTTCTCATTGACTATTTAGAGAAGCTCTCCTTCCATTTCACCGTCTATTGTGGTTAGTCTTTTAACCATTCGTCTTACGTGGCCTGAGTGTTATATGTTTGTCAGATGACATTTGTCCGTTGGATTGTAAGGTCATGGGAACCTGTGTCAGGAGTGTCATGGGGGCAGTGGGGGCTCACAGCCGACAGCTGCCGAAGCCCCACAGACCAAACATGCTTTAGGTCTGCTTACATACCGCGGCAGACAGACTTTTCACACTTTAGGATAATTATTTTTGAGGCCCATATGGTTTAATTTCTGTCCTATTGCCAGAATACAGTATTCTGCACCGCCTGCACATAAGGGGGCTTTATTAAAGGGAAACAGTCACCATTTTCAACATTATCTCTACACGTGTGTTGTAGAGATAACGCTCATTAGAAGCCATGCTAATGAGAAGTCTTCTGTGTGTCTCTGAAATGCTGTTGAAATTGTGCGAATATGTCGTTGGCGGACAATCTATGGATGTGAAAACGTCCCGCCTGGTTTGCTGATAAGCTGCAATGTATAAGAAAATGCAGATATCAAAGCTACACACAGTTGTGTAAGACAATGCGGCTGCCCACTGCTCCTAGTGTGTGTGTAGAGAGAATAGGTTATGTGCAGAGGATGAATTTCATTGTATGTATGTACAGTGACATTAAAGTATTCTTCAATTTGAATGAAACTACATTATAGCACAGCTCTATGGAGTGTTGTTATTCGGATTTTCTTATACAGTGCAGCCTATTGGGACAACATGGAAGCAAGTTTTCACATTCATGGATTGTCTCCCAGTGACCTCACCAGCAGACACACCTTCAATGGCAGGTCAGATACACACAATACTGCTGGGCACTATAGCTGCTAATGGCGTGTCATCTCTACAACATGTACAGTATATAGAGGTAATGCTGAATATTGTGTTTGCTTTGCTTGTAAGGAAATGTGGGTTTTGTAAACTTAGGACAATTTGGTGCCTCTCAACTGTATGTCAAAGACCTTTTTTTTTGGACCCCCCCCCTTTCTTTTTTCTCCCCAATTGTATCTCGCCAGTTACCCCACTCTTCCAAGCTGTCCCGGTCGCTGCTCCACCCCCTCTGCTGATCCGGGGAGGGCTGCAGACTACCACATGCCTCCTTTGATACATGTGGAGTCGCCAGCTGCTTCTTTTTGCCTGACAGTGAAGAGTTTCACCTGGCGGGCGTAGCACATGGAGGCTCACACTATTCCCCCTCCCCCCTGAACAGGCACCCTGGCCGACCAGAGGAGGTGCTAGTGCAGCGACCAGGACAGACACCCATACCCCCCCCCAAGCAGACATGGCTAATTGTGTCTGTAGGGATGCCCGACCAAGCCGGAGGTAACACGGGGATTCGAACCGGCGATCCCCATGTTGGTAGGCAACGAATAGACCGCTAGGCTACCCGGATGCCCCATGTGAAAGACCTTTGAACCTCCTCTAGATATGCGGACAGTGCAGTTAAAAACGTGGCAGGAGCCTAACTGTCCATTACTCACCATCGGTTAAAACGTGAAGCTGGTCTTCTCTGTGGTAAATATCTCCATCCATGGCTTCAGCTGATGAGAAGGCAAAGAGAAATTCAGAAATAAAAAAAAAAGTTGAGATGGTAAATTCCAAGTAAACATGGAGTACGGTACTCTCCAAAGACGTTTTTCCTTATTCAGAGCGTCGTCAGACGACAAGATGCACCAGAGCTTAAGCAAGCCGCGGGTGGAGCAGCGGCGGTGGAGCAGCGGAGGTGAGAGCTGAATGAAAAACAAATGTGTCCTGCGGCTTTGAAAAGGTCACGGTGTGGACACTTCTCCACACGTACGTGGCCTTGCATCTGTTATTTTCCGCCAGGCAACTCACCTCTCCTGTTGTCACCACAGTTCGCATTCACACGCAAGCACGCTGCACATGAGCGTACGTGTGCAACAATAAACACACACACAGCTACACCAGCGAGCACATGCTTTTGACCAAAACGCAGACACACAAGTCATACATAAATGTTTGAACGCTTCAGTGCATATTTGATGGAGGGCGGCGTGGGATCAGGGATTGTATGGAACTGATTACATCCTGCACCACGCAGCGCGGCGGTCTCTCCACCACTGCATCCGAGCTCCTCGCACAACGTGGTGAAAATGCTTCATGACAGTGTGTCGGTGGGTTTCCTGTAAAGAACGTGTATTTTTGTGTGTGCTCGCATTGATTCTGGTTCCCTAGCCAAGTCATGAGCTTGCAAGGAAGTGAAGGGCCAGACTTGTGGGTTCACGGCCTCACATGATCGCCCAACGCTTGATGGGAAAAAAACAAGCACCCTCATAAGGCGGCATTTCCTTCTTGAATCATAGGGGTGAGAGGAATTGTCTTTTGGTATCCTGTTTGTTGTTTGATCCCCCCCCCCCCCATCGTACCCAGCCATTACCCCACTCTTCCGAGCCGTCCCGATCGCTGCTCCACCCCCTCTGCCAATCCGGGGAGGGCTGCAGACTACCACATGCCTCCTCCCATACGCGTGGAGTCGCCAGCTGCTTCTTTTCACCTGACAGTGAGGAGGACGTAGTGCGTGGGAGGATCACACTATTCCCCTCAGTTCACCCCCCCCCCCCCGACCAGAGGAGGCGCTAGTGCAGCGACCAGAACACATACCCACATCCGGCTTCCCACCCGCAGACATGGCCAATTGTGTCTGTAGGGTCGCCCGACCAAGCCGGAGGTAGCACGGGGATTCGAACTGCCGATCCCCGTGTTGGTAGGCAACGGAATAGGCCGCTACGCTACCCAGACGCCCTCTTTTTGTTTCTTAAGAGGCAAATGCTCAAGTGGTTTTAGAAAGCAATTCTTCATCTTCTGTTTGCTTCTGCCACTTGAATGCTAGTAAGACTGATTGTAAGAAGGAGGACTGAGTACCTGAACCCTAGCTGCTGAATGCGGCTGATCTCAGTAAATGTTTAAGGTCAACCCCTGCCATCTATTTATTCTTCCCGTCAGAATGATCGGTAATCAAATATCCTGCCGGTTTGTAACACCCTGTAGGGAAAAATATATCCAGCGGCTCAAGCTGCGCTTACCCATTTGCATGACATTGTTTTGAACTGGTGAAATCCAACATGTCACATGTTTGCTGAATGGTGAAGGAGATGGTGACTAGAGAGAAATAAATGGGTTTTCCACTGTAGGAACAGGGATATTTCAATGGCACAAAATGAGCCTTTCAGCTTGAGCATCGTTGAACGTTTTCATTTTAGCGATTGACCTTTTTGAATTGATTTCTTCTCATGCTCACACAAGCGCCATCAAGATGTCAAGACGTCACGATGCTCAGCGAAACAATTAACCTTCACGCAGGATGAATGGCGTATTTTAATTTGCTCCGTAACTTGGAAAAAGTAGCTCATTTGATGAGCTGAAATCACACGGCTCTTCTTCTAATCTCATTCCGGTTTTTGCAGCACACCAACAGTTTAGACCGAGGCAGAGATAAAGCTTAATTAGTTTGGCTTATTAGTCATCATGCCGCACTTGTCACTGTGCACATCTTGATATTGGTCTAATTTTTTTTTACTGTCAAAATTCCTCAGAAATTAATCATACCAAATGCTGTGTATCAAAGTTATTACAGTGAAACGGCACGGATCACCCAGAACCCAATCCGGATCGAGGACATTTAATAATATTTCTCCACTCCAAAATTTAGTCAGAAATTGCCACACAAAGGGCATCCGGGTAGCGTGGCAGTCTATTCCGTTGCCTACCAACACGGGGATCGCCGGTTCAAATCCCCGTGTTGGTCGGATGTCCCTACAGACATAATTGTCCGTGTCTGCGGGTGGGAAGCTGGATGTGGGTATGTGTCCTGGTCGCTGCACTAGCGCCTCTGGTCGGCCGGGGCGCCTGTTCGGGGGAGGGGGAACTGGGGGGAATAACGTGATCCTCCCACAAGCTACTACATGCCCCTGGTGAAACTCCTCACTGTCAGGTGAAAAGAAGCAGCTGGCGACTCCACGTGTATCAGAGGAGGCATGTGGTAGTCTGCAGCCCTCCCCGGATCAGCAGAGGGGGTGGAACAGCGACCGTGACGGCTCGGAAGAGTGGGGTAATTGGCCCAAGTACAATTGGGGAGGGAAAAGGGGGGGAAATCAAAAAAAGAAAGAAAAAGAAATTGCCACATAAGATCAGCATTCAATATATCTGTATGTAATCCAATTCACTCTTTTTCTGTTTCTTTCACTCGCTCTCTCAACACTCACCTGAGAACACGATCTAAGCCAGCGTTGTGGTCACTTGTCAAAGGTCTCTTCCCATTAAACCTGTTTACACACACACACACATACGTCCAGACAATTGAGGTAGCTCAGTGGGCACAACACAGACACACTGCTGAGAGGCCATGTGTCCAAGTCAGACCTTGCAGAGACGCTGACGTTCCAACTGAAAACCTTCCGAACGTGCAGGCAGTGTTGCGGATACCTCTGCACCCTGCCGTGCTAACCTCATTTCACCGTGCACACTTACGCAATGTGAAGTTCCTCATGCCAGCAGTTAAACGCACAGTGTGTTGAAAAGCATGAATTGGAAAAGTTGGCTGGAATTTTCTGGAAAATAACTGACACCCTCGGTTGAGCAGTTACTGTGAGTGGCTCCCGTCTCCTCATGTTGATTTGCCGTAGTGTTATTGCGGCAGAGAGTTGTACTATTAAATTACTGCAGCACGCTTTTGGAAAATCTGTTTTTAGAGAAAATCTAATCAGGCTTTATCAACAAAGCTTCATGTGTGACAACAAATCCCCGAGATCTCGGAGCATGCTGGTGAGGCATGCGTGCATGTGTGTGTGTGTGCACGTGCATGCATGCGTGTCAGAGTGTGTATCATGGTCCGCTGGCTTGCAGCTGACATGACGGTCCAGTAAGCCTCTTAAGTCGGCCCCTGGCCACAGCCCTGTCCAGTTGGCATTATCTGCTCCTCTCTCCTCCAGATATTCCAATCATATTAAAAACACTCATCATCCAATATAGCGATAAGGCTGCACGTGGACCCGAGTCTGCCGGAAGTGGTTTTTATTCGGAAGAGGCATCACTTTTTCCAAACGCTGCACTGGGGTTTCACAGTGTAGCCAGGTTGTACAGGTATTAATGGCTTGAGATAGCCGAGTGCACCAGAAACGACCCTGAGGAAGGAAAGAAAGGAAGGAAGAAAAAGCGCCGTGGGGGTGTTTGAGCAGACGGAAGGAGTTTTGATAACCCGCAGGCTCCAGGTCTCCCTGTGCCGCCTCAACACTCTGCAGCGAGTTCAGCTCACTTTAAATATACAGCAGGTTCGCAGTAAGGAGGAAAGATAATGTAAAACTGAGGACCTCTTTTCTTTTCTTCTGACAGCATTCACCTGTCGAAAGGGGACATGGAAGCTTAGCCTGTGAAACGTGCACTGGTAAAGAAGGACGTTGGCTGGAAAAAACTGTTCATAGGGCGTCCGGGTTGCGTAGCGGTCTATTCTGTTGCCTACCAGCACGGGGATTGCCGAATCGAATCCCTATGTTGCCTCCAGCTTGGTCGGGCGTCCTTACAGGCCGTGTCTGCGAGTGGGAAACTGGATGTGGGTATGTGTCCTGGTCGCCGCACTAGCGCCTCCTCTGGTCGGTCGGGGCGCCTGTTCGGGGGGAGGGGGAACTGGGAGGAATAGCGTGATCCTCCCATGTGCTACGTCCCCCTGGTGAAACTCCTCACTGCAGTGTTGTAGTCGAGTCACTAAACCTCGAGTCTGAGTCGAGTCTCGACTCCCCAGTGTTTGAGTCCAAGTCAGAGTCAAGTCCCATTACCTGAGTCTGAGTCCAAGTCATTAAGGTTGATTCTGAGTCGAGTTCCAAGATGGGCTCCAGTGCTCCACTCTGGCAGTGTAAAAAGGCTGACATACAAATAAAAAAGGTCTACATGAAACAAACATGACACAGCCGTCACCACTTCAAAGGGAGTTTATTTACTTTGTGACACAAAAACCAAACAAAAAAACTAATAAGAACAAAAAAACAGTCCTTATCAATTAACAAGTCCGAGTCCTCATCTCCAACTTCTGAGTCCGAATAACATCAATGCTCGAGTCCGAGTCGTCAGTGCTCAAGTCCAAGTTGAGTCACGAGTCCTGAAAATCAGGACTCAGGTCTGAGTCCTGGACTCAAGTACTACAACCCTGCCTCACTGTCAGGTGAAAAAAAGTGGCTGGCGACTCCACATGTATCAGAGGAGGCATGTGGTAGTCTGCAGCCCTCCCCGGATCAGCAGATGTGAATGTGAAATGATCAGTCTTGTTTCCGGTGGTAATCTTTGACATTGTCGACTTGGCGATCTCTGCTCTCTCACATTTGATTCGGACATAAATTACCATGCTCGTCAGTCTAAAAACACCAACCAGGCAAATACCACTATTATTATTTATCTTTGGTCATGCCCATGTCAATTCATTTTCTCATCTGTCTTTCAAACATATATTGTCGGGATATTCTGTTTCTACTCAAGCCCGATACGCTTCATATCCAAGTGCTATACTCCTTTGCATTGTAACCTGCGTATAAACAGTGGTCATTATGCATCTACACCCTCACACATAGTCTCACTGTTTGTCCTGCGTTTGAACTCTGCGTCTTGTCACCCTACTTATGCAATGAGTCAAGGTTGCAGACATGTACACGAGGCATGAAGCACAACTCTCTAGAAAGATTTTCGCACGGGTGTGAACGATTCGTTTGGGCGGGCGTGAACGATAAACTGGCAAATGCACCAGGGTCCGTTTGACGACGTGTTGGAGAGAAAACGGAGTCAGGAGCACACGAGACATCACCTGAACGGAGATGAAAAGAGGGAGGCCAGAGAAGCCGTTTTAAATTGTATTTCATAGCGCTCACTTTAGATCGGTTCTTTCTTCCTTAATGTGATGTGTTTTGCTCTATGCAATAAATTTGTTGTTAATAATCCCAAATGAGAAACATTGGCAGATAGTATTTCGGGGGGTGGGGTGTCTAACTTCCATGACGGTACATTTCCTTCTCTGTTATCAACCCAAATATTCATCAGTTTCATGTCACGGTGTGCTTGAGAGGCAGTTCCTGGCATTGTACTGAAACGGAGAAAGTCATCACTAACAAGGGATGTAGAGCTCACAGATAAGGTTGTGGCGTCTGACCCATCCTCTCAAGGATTCACAATGCAAAAATAACAATGGCGTGATTCTGGGTGTGCATGCACGTGTGCACATGCGTGTGCTTGTGTGTCTCTCCTATATTGCACACACACACACACATATCCGTGTCTCATGGCTCATGTTAAGACAGAAACCATTCACTTAGTCACAGATGGCTTGGATTTGCTCTGGCACACAGGACTGTCTCGGCAGTCCGTAAACTGCAGAATGTATTTAAACCTCACACAGGAAGACATAAGAGGCAGGAAAACCATGGTAGCCATTGACTGTAAGATTGGTTAATGTTTTCCCCATCATGGTTTGGCACTCTTGTGTCGTCTTCGCAGTGGTGGTACGTGGGGCCGCATTTCTCCATAGAGCTGAAGTCTTCCGATTCATTTTGCCATCATGTGTTAAATATTTGACGTATCTAGTAGAGAAACGTGTCCGAATAATAAACACACTGGCCAACAGTCTCTTTAACAGTTGCTGCTAACACCTTAAAGATTGATGCCCACGCTGTACGCACAAACTGCTATGAAGTGTGGTTTGCATAATTACCGCCGTGCAGTTCTGGAAATAGCCCAGTAATAATCCATGGTGAAGGTATACCTGGAGATGAAGAACATTTGATGTGACTTTAAGTGAAACCACCACACCTACATTGTCATTTTTCGTATCCCACGCCTGTCCAAACTGACAAAATCTCCAGGATCAAATGAGGTGCCACAGTGCTGGAATGTAAATATTACATAAGGGAGGAGGACCTTGAGATGCTCTTCTGGTGGAGAAGATGAGAGAGAATGAGGTATTCGTAATGTGGGGAAAATCTTGCAGATAAACACCCTTTGTTATGGTAATGAGGTGACGCGGTGGATGACAGCCATTGGCTGTGGCAGTGAAGAGGACTCTTCAAGAGCCAATGGCTTTTGTTATCAGTGGCTGGCAGCTTGAGAGGCTATAAAGAGATGGGAACCAACGAGAGGCCCTGGCCCTGAAACAGATTTTATATGGACTCGTTTTGCCAGACAGTTTGAAAGGAGAGAGAGAGACCGGGGAAGTGAGAAGGAGGAGAGAGAAAGTTGTGGTTGTGAAGTAGCCTTTTTACCCCCATTATTTCCTAGGAAGAGCCAGGAACCGTTATTAGTAGCTCCGCTCCAACAGGGATTTTAAATGCTTTGTACAATATACTTAATATTAGAGCGCCTGTTAAGTAATGCAATATTTAGGCTAGATGGCTGCCTCTATCGAATGCGAGCTAGTTAATCTCCAGAGGGATTTGTTTGGCTTATCACTTTGTGTTCATTTGTCAAAAGTAGGCATGTGCCCCTGTCACTTGGGCCCTGTGTGTGTTGTTATTTGTGTGCGACAGAACATCTGCACAGTGTGTTCCCATGACTCAAGAGATCACCTCACTGTTGTCATGTGTGAATGTTCATTTGTACCTCCTTGCACATGTATGGCCATGCTTGCCAATTAGTAGACAAATGTCCCATTTTCTTTTTGGGGGGGGGGATTTTCCCCCCCTTTTTCTCCCCAATTGTACATGGCCAATTATCCCACTCTTCTGAGCTGTCCTGGTCGCTGCTCCATCCCCCTCTGCCGATCCGAGGAGAGCTCCAGACTACCACATGCCTCCTGCGATACATGTGGAGTCGCTAGCCGCTTCTTTTCACCTGACAGTGAGGAGTTTCACCAGGGGGACATAGCACATGGGAGGATCACGCTATTCCTCCAGATCCCGCCCCCCCCCCCCCGAACAGGTGCTCCCGACTGACCAGAGGAGGCGCTAGTGCGGCGACCAGGACTCATACCCACATCCAGCTTCCCACCCGCAGACACGGCCAGTTGTGTTGGTAGGAACGCCCAACCAAGCCGGAGGTAAAACGAGGATTTGAACTGGCGATCCCCATGTTGATAGGCAATGGAATAGACTGCCATGCCACCTGGATGCCACAAATGTCCCATTTTGTTATAATTACTAACCAATAAATACAACTGATTACTGAAAAGGGCTGCATTTCCCTTTTTTATCACGGGGGAGAGATGGTGGCGGGCAATATGGCAGAAAAATATCGTCACAATAATCATACAGAATGTTATATTGATTTATCATAACATCCTCTTATGCAAAAATATGATATTTTAAGAATCCAGCTGAGATTCCTCACATTTGACTGTATGGAAATGGAAAGTAAACTGTCAAACCAAAACTGGGTTCCAAGTAATACTCCTTCAAATATTGAGAAATTTTAACTCATTAATTTAGTCAAAATTGTGTATCAAAATATGACAAATATCCCGAATTTCATCCAGATACAGTACCAAATGAAAGACGATGAGCGATAATATCAAATTATTACCCAGCCCTAGCAAGCTGTGCCACCGGCACCACATCAGGGCTCCTTGTGTATCTAGCCTTGAATCTTTGTCCAGCTCCTCTCCCCTTGTGATTCCTCTCTCCTCCTCTCTCCCAGAGATGGCAAGGTGTTTCCATGCGGTTTCGGTGGCAGGCCAGCCATGCTAATTAATAACTTCTGGAATCAACTGTTATCCACGGCAATCACAGAGTCCCAGGTCTGATCGATAGGAGAGACTGAGGTGGCAGGCTGCCGTCCAGCCGGGCCCTGATAGCTGTTATTAGGGTCCCTCAGCCACTAACACACCATTTCTTTGCGGTCTGCTCCTCCCGTACACCACCGATAGACCACTAATAGAGCCGTGATTATGAGCCTTGAATTGTTTTTGTTTTGTTTTGGGGTTTTTTTTGTCTTTCTTCAGGAAGATTTCAAGGCTGAATGATTGATTGTAATCAATCGCTAGGATTTAGTGGACTCTTGCCATGATTGAGAAAATTGTTTTGTTTTTTTTAACCTGCCAGTCATCGGGGCAGTTTGGAAGTGTCTTGGACCAACGTGAACTCTTGCAGTACAAACAAAATACCTGCCATTTCCGCTGTAATCTGTAACATATGCCTTGTCAGCGAGGCCAGTACAGTGCAATGATAGAAAGTGAGGCCGTATTTATTGAAACCTGCTGATGAGCGGATGGAGTGCCAGCTGGAACGGCTTCCCGGCGAAAAAACAAAATTGAGTGTTAGAAGAAAGTCACATAAAATAACTGAAGTATACCTGACATATCCGCTCTGGCCAGGCCTTTCTTTGAAAACCTGTGAAGTTATCCATGCACAGTCGACAGGGGAAAGAGGAAAATATTTTTTTTTTTCTGAGAAGAGGTCAGTATTTAGCCTTGGTTCACTTATATATGTATCCCAGTAAAAGCCATAGAAATGTTTAAAGCTTGGGGCAGAGTATACAATTACACACTTGGTAGCATCATGTGTCGAGATATGACCTTTTAATGGCCTGGATGTCCTTCTCATAGCCAGGAGGGGAAGTGCCTCTTTTGTGCACCTTACAAATGGAATTAATTGGACAGAAAGGGTCAGCCCCGTACACAAAGAAAGAGAAACAGGGGAGGGTTTTTTTTTATCGTGGGGAGGCCGATGTTTTGTCCCGGGGAAAATATTTCACTGCCATCCTCGATCAGCCTCGTTTCCTCTTCTGGAAGCACGAAGGGTGGATAAACACAGAATTTGTAACAGCGCCGTCTCTCCCTGGGGACCGCAGTCCATTTTCATTCCACTTTCCCCCGTCCTCCTCGTACGGGGACTGGACTGAGCTGTCCTGGAATATGGCTCGGATTCACCTTTGTGTTTCTCGCATGATTTATTCCCTTAATCGTGTAGATTTTTACAAACCCAGCACAACAAAACTTCTTTTGTGTGTGTGTGTGTGTGTGTGTGTGTGTGTGTGTGTGTGTGTGTGTGTGTGTGTGTGTGTGTGTGTGTGCTTTCGCTCATGTGGAGACAAAAGAACCCCTGTTTTCGTCAGCCGGGTGGCGCTATATATGTGTAGGGATTCCACAAAGCACCTTAATGAATAGTATACGTTTTATTACAAAGGGGATTTAGACCAAATTTAGTCAAGAGATTTAGATTAAAGGCGAGTGCTAAATCCCTCTCCAGCCCAAAGCTGAGCCCTATTGATGGATGCCTCCCCCTGGGGAGAGCGGGGGGATCAATAGGCAAACGGCATCATTGATCCAGACTGCTTTGAAGTCATGTTTCTCCCAGCCAGAGACCCCCGTCTCTCAGATCCCCCCGCTGTCACACGAGCGCTCTCGTCCCCTCATGTCTCATCCGGTTAATGGGCATCATAAAGCGGCAGGCCCCGTTGCAGAACACTTGGTTTTGTGCCGGGAGTTAGCCGCCCCTGTTACAGGCCTAGTTAATCCGCTTGATTATGCATTTTATGCCTACACCGGTGCGTGTGCCGTTACGGGTGGTGTGCGGTTATCTGTTTTGGCGTCAGAAAGGGGTGGCGATGTTCCCTGACGCTATGGTGATGCTCATTGAATGGCTGTCACGTAGGATGAACACGGCCCCGCTCAGTGAGCAGACGCAGGGAAACGATGAGGTCCATCACTTGACAAGGTATGTAGGCCTAATATCCCATGCGGCTGCCGCAGTAACGTGTCCCAGATGTTCAGCAGAGGCTCTTGGGAAAATTCCACCGGTGACATCATGATCGTGGTCCAGACAGTCGTGGGCATCCATCTGACGACAAGGCCGCTGTGTTATTATGTGGTTCTCCCCAGACCGTCCCTCTCCCTCTCCCTCTCCTAAAGCCATTTGTAATAGAAGAAAGATTCAATTTACCGAGGTGTGGAAATACAACTTTTCCAGCCAAGTATACTGATAGCAATCATTTCGTAGCGAGAAATGCAACAAGACACACTGGGACTGTTTTTTTCTAAATCCTCCGTCGCCGGTTTTCTTGGAAACGAGTTTTTTTCTCTTTCTTTCTCAGAAATCCTTTTTTCTCTCGCTCTCTCCCACAACGTGCTGACAGAGGCAGTTATCACAGCTCCCGATAACGTGAGCGTTTTCACTGGTGAACACAATGAGAGGCTTCGGGATGTCTTGTCAAACCATTTATTATACAACAATGGGGCATGTGTCCACGTCCGTGGCCTGCGCGTGTGGCGGTGGGGGTCTTGATCAGGGGCCTGCTGGAGACGCAGGACAGCTCGCCATGCTGGAGGCGCTTGGTGGGATGCCGAGTGCCCCCAGCTGGTCTCTACGGGCGGGTTGCCCTCCCGTTCCAGGGTTGAGCCGCAGGCCGATCCCGGGGGGGAGTCGGCTTGGCCGCTCTCCAGCCGGCTGCACTCCTGCATCGGTCTTGCTGTGCCTCGCCCTTCTCTGAACGCATATGCAGCACACAAACCAAACGATAGGCCTAGAGTTTGCGGGACAGGTGAGGTGCGAGCCGTTGGGTGGAGGTGAGGCGGGCGGTTGACATCTTGCCCGCAATGCTCCTACCCTTGCTTGCACCTCGAAAATGTCCTGAAATGGGGGATCACTCTGTCCTCGGTGCTAGGTGGGTTCCTTCCTGCTACGTGCCGGCAGGGCTGCAGTGAGTGCTTCCAGGGCCGCTGGGTGGCGGCTTGTTGTTGTGGATGCAGGGGCGGCTGTTGGATTTGCTCTTGCTGTGTAGCTTTTCTTTCATTGATATGGGGGGGGGGGGGGGGAGGTCCGCATGTCTGGCTGTCTTCAGGTGCTGGCTTGGGGCCCTGTCTGCCCTGGGGGGCATTGCCATCGGGTGAAGTGGGCTTGGTGTATTTGGCTACATGGGTGTGTGCTCGATGCGTGCGGCCGGGGGGGGCATCTACCCAGCGGGCCTTGCCATTACTTCAGGCATGGATGAGCATGGGGCCCCCCTGCCTGGCTGTTGGGTGGACGGTCCCAGTGGTGCATCTGAGGACTGACTGGCTTGTGCTCCTCAGGAAAATGTGAGGCTCTCGCTCTGCAGGCTCCTGGCCCCCTGTTGGCTCAGTGTTCTTCTGCGGTTGTGGTGCTTTAGGCTCCAGCTGTTCTCGTGGTCGTAGGGTGTCTGCACGACTCCAGGGGGCCGTGGGCGGCTGCAGAGCCTGTCTGCTGCCCGGAGGCAGTACAATAAATCACCAGAATTTATTGGGATTACTCCCTTGTACTCACAGGTGGACACTTCACATGCACATATACACCGCTAGCATCTGCCTCACACACTCCCTGGAACACTCTGGATTACATCCTTCTTCTTGGCCCTTTCTGCTCCCTTTTTCCCCCAGCCTTTTCCTTTATCATCACAACCAATATCCTAAACTGATATTGATGGTAAGCTCGATTTAATAACGTTTGTTGAGCACACGTCAGCGTCTCTTTTTGTGTCTGTCTTATCACATGCATGTCGCCATTTTACATGTCCTTGTTTTGCTTGTGGCATGGCGATCGTCTCCCTCTCGGAGAAGTGATGCTGATTGGTTGTTTAGCTGACCAAACATGCCGAAGAAGGTGGGACCGGTGGCAGCTTTAAATGTATAATAAAGACCCAGTGCTCACGTCACCCCACAGATCATCCAGAGGACAGTTGCTGGAAGCGGCTCTTGATAGTTCATAAAGATTGCCTTTGCAGGTGGAGAACCTGAACTCCACTTGCAGATTTACTCTAACACACACTGGCACACACATTCCCCGTGTGTTCTGCTAAGCCTGCCGACAGCACAGGTTACAAAAATACAACGGGGCATAATGGAGAGGAAGTGCTGCGATATTTTTCATCCTCGCATTAATCATGAACGACTGATTAATCATGAACGACTGATTAATCATGAGCGAATTACTTTTTCGATTGTGTTTCTCTCATTGTTAAAATGTGGAAGGGGACACAAGGTCAGCTTTTTTTATTGAAAGTACACTAAGTTCTCAAGCCGTTTCTAATCAGTCACTGCAGTAAAAACAATGTTGGATTCATTTGAGTGGGTCTATGTAGGGTTGAGGCGCTCTTCTCAGTGTGCTTAGATGGAAAGTCTGTTTAGGAGCAGCGCTTTGTCTGCTACACCCAGTCTAGTGTCTTCACAAGAGGCTAAAACATTTTGGGTTGACATTATAAAAGACAAATCCATTGGGAGTCTAACCACTGAATAAGCCACGTCCCAATTAACCATTAAGCTGCAGACGCCAGTAAATTGTACAGTAAAACACGAACCTACCACTTTAACCAGTGTAACAGGCAAAAGAAAGGTAAACATTTGAGGTTATGCAGTTCTCGTACCTTTTGGAGTCCTTGTGTGTTTACATGTAGCTCGAGCGAGCCTTCCAGAGGACTCGACTTTCAGGAGCGCTTTGCAATACGTGGACTATAACTCGCCTTGGGCCGGGAACTTTGGTATGCCACCTCCAATTCCTGAGGGGTCAGACAGGCATGCTGTACTTCACTGATGCAAGCAAATTACCATGTTCAAGAGAGGCAACGCAAGGCCAGTGAGTTACCTCCAGTGAGTCCCCCCCCCAAAGTTGAAATCCTGCCCCTCCCATCTGGGCATTTTACCAAGTCTCAGCCAGCAGGAAAAAAATGCTATAGGCTGAAAGTAGCGGGTGTATCAGACATTTACTGTGCAGCTTTGTGCTGTCAGGTCCTCTCTCGTTGCACCTGCTGACAGAGAGAGAAGCCAAACAGCCCTGAGCTCAGCTCATTAGGACAGCTCTGTGAGGTGACCTGTCAGACTCCCTCCACCACTGTAACGTGTTCATCCCCTCCAAGGATGAGGATGAGCAGGCTGGAAACTATGCAGAAACTAGCTATAATGTTCAAGTTTTTTTTTCTGTGTACGTGTGCATGTTTGTGATGCATGGCTGTGTCAGGAGAGAACAAGAGAATTAATGAGAAAATGAAATATATAAATCACGATATGACAAGGGGAGCACATAATGATGACTCTATTCCAAAACATCCATCCATTATACAAACCGCTTATCCTGCTCTCAGGGTCCCGGGAATGCTGGAGCCTATCCCAGCAGTCACTGGGCAGCAGGTGGGGAGACACCCTGGACAGGACGCCAGGCCATCACAGGGCTGACACACATACACAGACACATTCACACCTAGTGACAATTCAGTACGGCTGATTCACCTGACCTACATGTCTTTGGACTGTGGGAGGAAACCAGAGTACCCGGAGGAAACCCACGCAGACACGGGGAGAACATGCAAACTCCACACAGAGGATGACTCAGGACGACCCCCAAGATTGGACAACCCCGGGGCTCGAACCCAGGACCTTCTTGTTGTTAGGTGACCGCGTTAACCACTGTGCTGCCCCAAAACATTACATACGCAGTGTAGAAGTGGATCATCGTCCTGGGCGCGGGAAGCAGACTGGTGCAGTGGAGACCGCCCTTCAGATTTCAGACGGTGGACTGAAGACTTTCTCTCTTGCTCTACAAGCTGAGGGTTTCTTGCCGTCTCTACAGTTTGACCTACCTGCAACGTGGAACAAGCAAGAAGAGTATTTCCCAACAAGGAGCCACAAATTAGCATTTCATCTTGAAGTTTATATTTAACCATTTCCAAAGTATAGAGGAGCATATCTAAAATGTATTATTACATGTCCTGAGGACTTTGGTTTTCATTAGTCAATCACAAAGTGCCCTCAGTTGTTTGAAACTTGTGCTAGCAGACATTTGTAAGAGCACTTTTTGTTTCTGAACGGCTGAGCATCTCACTTTAGCATGAAGACTCGTTGGGTCCGCTAAAGCCTGACGCACACGCCTCTGTACCCACAAGGCCAAAGTAAAGACGTGATTGCCGTGCCGCACATAGCCGTCATGTGTGCCGTGACTTTACATTCATATCCATGCCTTAGCCGAGGTGACAGCAGGAGTAATGGAGCAGCTGTCCCATTAGCCTGGCACAGCCTCTTGGCTCCTGGTGAAGCCTGCGTCTCGGTAGCGCTGAGCTCGACCTCGCTGACATTTTACATGTAGATGTATTCTGCTCCTGTCCGCTCCGCAAAGCCACGCACACAAATATCGATCAAGCCAGAAGATCAACCAGAAGGCAAACTAACAGATAGAGAAAAAAAGGGGGGGTGACAGGGAGAAGCAGGAAAATGGGGTCTAGTGAATTGGATTTAATTAATTTGAGAGAAAGACGTGTGTGTGTGCATGTGTGTGTGTGTGTGTGTGTGTGTGTGTGTGTGTGTGTGTGTGTGTGTGTGTGTGTGTGTGTGTGTTTGTGTGTGTGTGCATGCAAACATGGAGAATAAAATACTGGTGGAGGTGAGTAAAACCGTACCAAATGATCTGTACAAGCGGAGAGACTCTCTTTCACTTGTAGCATGCTGAGCAGGGCAAACCATCAGATGGGTTCCTAGTCGTGTCTCCTACACTCAATCCCGAGCTGGGGTTTTGTTTTCCTATGGGGAAACGTTAACCCTTAAAGACTTTTCTTTTTTTTGTGTGGAAATTTCTCCCCGTTTGTACTTGGCCAATTGACCCTTCGCTAAGCCACGCCCCCGAAACGCAGACTGGCCAGTCACAGCGCAGCATAGGACAGGCTCCGACAGAGGTCCGACGAAGTCATGGCGGCGCTTCGTTGACTCCGATGCAAAAGTTTCAGATTTTCTTCATTTTCGACCTGGTTTTGTGGACTTTTAGATAGTTACGGTTAAATGTTGTGCCTGGGCCACTTGTAACACTCATTACCCGGAGAGGTTGGAAGGAGATGTACGTTTTTTCCCTTTCCAAAACCAAAATCAAACCCTGGAAAGTGTAGCCTGTGGCTAAAGCTATGTGGACGTCCCAATCCAGTTGAACCCCCCAAAGATCAACAAGCACAGCTTTGTCTGCTCCAAGGTAAGTAATTGCTTTTATTAACCGTAAAATAATGTTAAAGCCTGATGGACTTAGCAACAGTAACTAAGGGGGGGCGGCCTTAGCGAAGGGTGAATTACCCACTCTTCGGAGCCGTCCCGGTCGCTGCCCCCCCCCCCCCCCCTCTGCTGATCCGGGGAGGGCTGCAGACTACCACATGCCTCCTCCAATGTGGAGTCGCCAGCCGCTTCTTTTCACCTGACAGTGAGGCGTTTCGCCAGGGGGACGTAGCGTGTGAGAGGATCACGCTAATCCTCCCCCCCCCCGAACAGTTGCCCAACCGACCAGAGGAGGTGCTAGTGCAGCGACCAGGACACATACCCATCCGGCTTCCCACCCGCAGACACGGCCAATTGTGTCTAGCGACGCCCGACCAAGCCGAAGGTAACACGGGGATTCAAACTAGGCAACAGAATAGACTGCTATGCTCCCCGGACCCCCCCCCCCCCCAAGAGTTTATTTCTAGAATGAAACATCCACTATGGAGCATTGCTGCTGCAAAATATTGTGCAGTTTGGGGCAGTACTCTGAAGTGCAGGGTGTCGAGGGACAGAAACTGCGCTGTCTTTGGACGTATCATGGTTGGTGAGCTGGTTTCATCTCGTGTGTGTCATGTTTTGAGTTCAGATTGTGCGCCCGTGAGGTAAAACATCCATGTCGTCAATTAAAACGGGGCTGCAAACTGAGGTATGTTTCCATGTGAAAAGCAGTGAAAAGGAGAGCTGGATACACATGCAAGTGTGTCTCGGAAGTGACGAATGCTTAAAAGTGACCTGACAAAACCACTGGGGACATCTGGCCACCAGTAAACTTGCCGGAAAAGGTCGCTTTCCCGCGTCGTCCTGTTCTTTGTTTTGCAAGTAGCACAAAAATGTTGTGAAGAGCTCAGGGGGGGGGGGGCAGGAATGCTTCGTAGCTCGAGTGTCCAGAACAGTGGAGCTCTCAGGATAAAGAAGGGCTCTTTCAGCCTGCTTTCAGCATTAGAAAAGAAAAGAAAAAATCAAGGCGCTCCAGCACTGGATAGTAGTTCTCCTCACAGATATTTTTCCATTGCATCAAAAATAAATACAATAAATAAAATAATCTTATCCTCTTCTCTTTGTGTGACATCGAACACCTGATAATACCCCGCAACACAAATCAGACCCCCCCCCCCCCTCGCAACGTGGATCTGCCCTTTGTGCTCGTCAGTTCATAATGTCCGGCGCTTTCCGGGACGCGTGCTCGTCTCTTGGCCGGGTAATTAATTCCAAGGCGTGTGTGTGTGTGTGTGTGTGTGTGTGTGTGTGTGTGTGTGTGTGTGTGTGTGCGCGCGCGCGTGTGTGTGCGCGTGAACACAGGGGTCTTTGTCAGCAGCCTTGCACAGTTTGAAGCTGTTCCATGCCCAGTCGTTCTCTCCTCAGTGGCCAACACCACCCATCCCAGCCAGGAGGGAGCTGTTGGTTTGGGCAGTGCTGGTCGATGGGCGCGGGTTGCGCGGGGAGGACTGTAATTATGCCGAAATCTCAGATGGCGGCAGTTTGGAAACGGACGAGCCGGTCAATAAGTCACATGGCAGGCCTCCATGGCCGCACCGCGTTCGCTCACCTGGCGGGTTTCACCCCCCTAACAATTAATGCTTCCTGACAATAGACTGCAAGAGTCAATCGTTGTGGCGTAGACGTGGATACATAAAGTTGTCTTGCCGTAGAAATCAATGCACGGCTTTGTCTTTGTTGTGGTAATTGCCCACGTTACCTCGACTTGTGATCTGAGGGGGCAGTTAAATGACGAGGGTGGAATGTTTTCTGTCTGCCTGTGTGTATGTGTGCAAAAGCATCTGTCTATTTTTCGTGTGTGTGTGTGTGTGTGTGTGTGTGTGTGTGCGCGTGCGTGCGTGCGTGCGTGCGTGCGTGTGTGCATGCAATCATGGTTGACTCTGCATCCAGATTTGCAGGGTTAATAAGGTGTGATCACAAGTGTGTGTATACTGGTGTGTGAGTATGTAGTATGACTACATGAAGCTTTTACGGGTGTGTGTGTGTGTGTATGTGTGTGTGTGTGTTCCTGCTGTAGCTGTGACGTGTGATATTGGTCTGGAGGGTGTAGTATGTATGGTATCCGCACCACCGCTGAGCACACATTGAGATTTCCATTTCTTGAGCTGGATTTGGCACTGTGGGTTTGCAAATGGGTTTCACTGAATACATACATTTTTCTTTTTCTTTTTTTTAAAAAGATTTTTCTCCCCCCCCCCCCCATTGTATCCAGACAATTGCCATATTTTCTGAGCCGTCCGGGTCGCTGCTCCACCCCCTCTGCTGATCCGGGGAGGGCTGCAGACGACCACATGCCCCCTCCGATACATGTGGGATCGCCAGCCGCTTCTTTTCACCTGACAGTGAGGAGTTTCACCAGGGGGATGTAGTGCATGGGAGGATCACGCTATTCCCCCCAGTTCCCCCTCCCCCCTGAACAGGCGCCCCGACTGACCAGAGGAAGCGCTAGTGCAGCGACCAGGACACATACCCACATCCTGCTTCCCACCCGCAGACACGGCCAATTGTGTCTGTAGGGACGCCCGACCAAGCCAGAGGTAACACGGGGACTCAAACCGGCGATCCCTGTGTTGGTACGCAGTGGAATAGACCACTACTTTTCCTGCAGTATGTTAACATAAACGTGATCTCTTGTACAGGAAGCACTTAAAAGAGTGTAGTTAGGTATCTAGATTGAAGGGCCAGTGCAAACGATGGCATGGTCTTTTCAGCTGTACGTGATGTGTGTGTGTGTGTGTGTGTGTGTTTGTGTGTGTGTGTGTGTGTGAGCGAGGCGTTGGTAAACCTTACATCACATACCCTTTGACTACCCTTCCCATGCAGGGGAGGTTGCCGGGCTGAAGAGTTTTCCTAGGGTTTCTCCTAGAATCAAATTCTTCTTCAGGGATTTCCACAGAAACACACACACACACACACACACACACACGTACATACTTGAAGTGCTCCTTGATTGGCCTTGCATTTTTTTTTATTTTTGGAGTGCCATTTGCTGGGGCTCAGTGGGGCTTGTGTCTGTGCGCAGAGTGGTGGGGGTCAGTGTTAACAGGACACTGACGTCAGCCCCCAGCAGAGGCTACTCAGTCCCCTCTTCATCTCCGCTCCTCTCCTCCCATCATCCCTACTTATCCTCTCTGACAGCGAGTACAAAATCTGCCTCTGGCGAACTGGAGCTTTGCTCTGTTCTGTTCTTCAGTCTCTCTGTCTCTCCCTGTCTCTGTCTGTCTCTCTGTCTCTCTCTCTATATCTATCTATCGATCTCTCTCGCTCTCTTGGTTTTCTAGTCCCATATCTGTTTTCCTTTCTTTCGCTGTCAGCTCTGGCGTTTTCTCTGTTCCACATGAGCAGTGGGTTATGCTAATGAAGGTGATGAAACCCAATGGAAACCCTGCAGGAGACGGCGCTCTCACGCACACATTTTTTGGTTTCTCCTCCTCCTGAAAGGGCCTAATGGATGTGTGTACTGCTCTTTAGTGATCCTACAACCTTGCCAACGCCTCGTCTGTGGGGATATTTGCCTTTCAGATTTAGTCGGGTGTTATTTCAATTTATAAGGGGATGCACAAGTTCTTCGCCATTTTTAGTCCATCAGACCCCCCCCCCCAATTTTTGACAGACCCCTTTTACTTTTTTCAGTTACGTAAATCCCACGAGTGAGAATACGTGCATTATTATTTTAATGAATCTGGCAGTCATCCGCGCCGCGTGCACTTTGCGTGGAGTCTCTGAGCTCCAGAAAGGCTTATTATTCATGACTTCTTGGTAATTTTGATTATTCTTTGTTTCAGCACACATTTGATGTCACCATTTCCCTGAACGGTAAGAAGCGAGCCTTATAAACCAAGTAAAACACGCCTGTTTGGACGTGCAAAACGCAACCTTTTAGTCTTGTTCGATTGAAAAATGTTTTTGTGCCCATATTTCAGACGCCGAGAAAGTTTTGACTAAGCCTGTCTCCTTACCAAGCAGGCGTTAAGCTAGCCAGGCTTAGAGTCGGCTTTACCTTTCTCCGAGCCTTGACAAAGTGCCTTTCACCCGGCGCGACCTTGTCCTTGTAGCTCAACCACTTAACGCCACCGGCACATTGTTACAGGAGCACAGATGTCTGCTGAAAAGGCTAGAGGACAAAGCGAGGGGGACATCATAAAATGAAAAGACTTATTTATTTATTTTGTTTATTTTCTCCGCCGCTTTGTCGGAGAGAGGAGCATCGGCTGTGTTAACCCTCAGCGAGGGGGGACAGGGATTTGTGAGGAGGCTGCAGTGAATGCCACAGTGTGGAGGTTTTTGCCCTGTGTCTGAGGCTCACTGGCACATTGTATATTAAGATTGGACAAGGCGTAAAAAAAGAAGACCTGTCTAACCCAGGCTAGAATTAACACTGCTTGTCTTCGTCCCAAAAATGTACATGCAGTACAGAAAACCCCCAGTGCCACCCATGCATAGTTAACATAAGGATAGCATAATTAGCAGAAGCATTGCATCCAATTAGCAAATTGTAACTTAATTCTTTTTTCTTTTGCCCCACCCCCCGCCTCTTTTCTCCCCACTTGTACCTGGCCAATCATTCCACTCTCTGACCCGTCCCGGTCGCTGCTCCACCCCCTCTGCCAATCCGGAGAGGCTGCGGACTACCACATGCCTCCTCCGATACATGTGGAGTCGGCAGCCGCTTCTTTTCACCTGTCAATGAGGAGTTTCACCAGGGAGACGTGGCGCGTGGGAGGATCACGGTATTCCCCCAAGTTCCCCCTCCCCCTGAACAGGTGCCCCGACCGACCAGAGGAGGCGCTAGTGCTGTGACCAGGACACATGCCCACATCCGACTTCCCACCCACAAACATGGCCAATTCCCATCCATTATATCTTCATATGTATCTGAAGATCTGGCAAAGAGGTTGGAGAGACAGATGGCGCTGTCACCTAGAATGCATGCCCATTGGTAGCTGGCCACCTGTGTTGGGTTAGTCTCACCAAACAGTTGCGGGTGCTGAATTGTGGTGTTACATATCAAAACTTAAACAAATGAAACTTGCTCGCCCAGAGTGCTCTTTGCTCACTTGCTGAAGAGAATATCACAACAGTTTTTAACTCGACTGGTTCTCCAGCCAAATTAGAGTTGTTGACAAAACTCTAGTCAGCTGGAGTGGCTGGCAAATCCCTGCGTATTGCACAGCGAAATGCTAATTTGTTGTATTGGTTTGTAGTTGTATGTAGTTGTTAGTAGTAGTTTTTTTTGCCTATGTAGATTCATATACATGTATGCATGCATGCATGCACATACATAATATATATATACACACACACACACACCATGTATGGAAGCATTCACATCTGTACATCATTAATTAATTCAGTTGTAAACTATGGCGCTGTATCCAGCCTTGGAATGTGAATTAGTGCTCATCTTTTCCATTCCTCGCAGGAACATCTCCATCAAAACAAAGGCAATAATTTCCAATAATTGGCAGTTAACAAGTGAGTCAGCCAGTGTGAAAGGAAAAAGAAAAGACAATGACTTCGCTTTAACTTTTTCTGCAGGCTAAAGACATCCTGCCTCAGCCTGAAACTCTGACTTAATCAGCTTTGTCAGAACAGTTACCTAAACATCACATTACGAGTACCTGTAGGATCTTGTTTGGTAAAAGAACTGGGGGGAGGGTGGAGGCTGGAGGTGGGAGCTGACAAATTATAAGGTAATGTTTTCTTTTATTAGTTTGATATGAAAGATCTCCCTCTGACAGATACTTGGTAGCTCATTTCATGTGGACTGTTGGCAGCTCGGTGAACAAATTAAAACGCTAAGAATTCCCTACAATTTGCTTAGGAGGCTATTTCCTGCTGTGGAGTATAAGGTGTATTTGGCCAGACTGTGTCAGTGTACTAGCATCATTATTGAAAGTGACAGATATCGATGCACACCTCTCTAATCAGACAAGGGATGGACTATTTGTAATAATCTAGTCTGCAGTCCACAGTTTTGACACCTTAGATCGATACTGTCAGCATAATGTGTTGATAAGTGGTATAGTGTGTTTGTTGTGTGAGAGAATGCAAGGAAGCCGGTGAGGAACAGTGCTGCACATATAGTACATATACTGCACCCAGTGAGCTAAAGTTCTGTCAAATATTTCAGAAGTGAAATCCATACCGTCCTCTCAAACCAGAAAAAGCAGAAACAGTAGGTTTAAATTGTCTGCTCTCTTTGCACCCCCCGCCCCTCCCTGCCCCCTTCTATTGTCTCTGCCTGCTAAAGATCTCCTACAGAGAGCCGTCCTTTGTCATCCATTATCTCTATGGCTTGTTGTGGATGGCTGAGCACCATTAGCCTGTGGAGCACGATGGGACTCGAGGTTAGCAGAGAATCCCAGTCAGAGTAGCACTTTCAGCTCCCGTGGGCCTCCTGGTGGAGGTGGCAGGCCAGAAAGAGAGTAGGATCTTGTCCACCCGGTCTTCCATCATCATCTCCCTCACGGGCAGCAATATGTGGACTGTAGAGTCCGTCTGATGCCTCTGTCAGGTTTAAAAATCAAACCTCTGTTAAATTACTCTTAGGTTGAGAGGTTAACATCAGCTCAGCTGTCCAGAAAATCTGTTTCTCTTGGGACCGTTGCTTTATCAACCTCCAATTATATTCTGCCATTGTAGGACTGATGCTTTAGGTCTGAATATTGCGTTGCCACCATTTGTTTCAGCTGCCAAGTCCTCAGTTGTGTTTTTATTGCCCAGGCGGGGCCACAAAGTGTGTGGAAATCAAGCAGTCTGTTCTCAGCGCACGGATCAATTGAGATCTAGGTTAGAGGAGTTGTTGCATCATGTTGTGTGTTGTCTGATGGATTCATGCACTGTACGCATTGTACAAAAGAGCTGTCGGGGTCTCTTTATTTTCCATGTTGTTCTGTTTTATTTATTGCCCTGTTCAGGTTTCGTTCCCTTAAAGCTTTATCCAGAATTATACCATACCAAAGCAGTCCTTAATTTTACAGAGGCCTATCATCATTACGCCATTATATGCACTATTTGTATGGCTCTGGTAATTATAACTATCATTGTAATTGCTGCACTGCCAAGGCAGTTTTTTTTTTTTTTGTGGAAAAAAAAAAACTGCCTCCAGGAATCTAACGAAGTCAACGGCACTCCTGGGAATGGCATGCTGAATGCGGAGAGGAATGCTTGATGAATCCTCCAAACACCTCTGGAATCTGCACCCCTTGTTCTCGATCCAGTTTTGGATCAAAGAGCTCATCTTGGAAAAAAAACATACTTGTCCCAGCAGCATTAACGCCTTTGATATAATTAATCTTGTATGGATGTGATACCCTGCGGTTTGCTGTTCCTTATAAATCGTTACTTTTTGTGTACGTTAACTCGGTGTAAGTGCATGCTGTTACGGAGCTTTTCATTGTCCTTAACTCGCTACTAAGCCGTAGAAATGTAATTATATCTTTGCTGCACAACTTAAATCATGGTGGATGAAGGCAAGCAAGTGAGAACTCGTTGGAAAGATTTGGCCCTTGCTTGCTTTGCTCCATTTGAGCGCACATCTTTGCAAATCTCGTGAAATCCATTGAACTTTAATGACAAAATTCTGATGGGAATCAATCTGATTTTTTCGTTAAAGATCCTTCCGTAGATCATATAAGTATGATCACTAACAGCTGCAGCTACTACTAATTCTTCTTCTTCTTGCTTATTCCAGCTTATTCCCTGTTTCTCAGGGATGCGGCTTGACAAGATCACTAACAGCAACACAAGTAATTAATTCTAAGGAAGTACGATTTCAACAACAACAAAAAAGTCTTAGCTTAGAAGTGTGTGTTTGTCGTTCTTTGTAATTAGGCATTCTCTTTCTTCACTGGTTTGGCCTCTTTAACGTGGAGCCTGTTGTCCTGGAAGGAACTCGAGTTATTAACATTTGTCCTGTAGGTCAGATCTGCAGCTCTGAACAAAATAGAAAACATGTTCTTTAAAAAGGATGGGAATAAAATATTCATCAAGCACATCGTAATCTGAGATCAGTCATTTGGGGTTTGTGCCCTAATATTAAAAATGGTATCTACCATCAGTTGAGGAAATAACTTCACCGGATAAATAAACTTGGAAAGTTCAGCTGAAATGTGAGTTTTTGTGAGTTATGAATGCCCCTAGGTTTTAAATTTTCAGTGGGTCTGTAACACCACAGGGAATCTGGGAAAGCAGTAACGGTATGAAATGGAGAGTTGCTGTTAGACTTTCCTCTCCTTATCTGCCCCTAATCACTTGTCATTCTGTCAGTCTGAAGCACCGTTGTCCAGAAATGCACGAATGTCTCCAACACATTTGTGGATCTGGAAACTTCAAATCCAGTCATCTACTAACCACAGAGTTGTGTGTCTTCAGGCATAGACTTCCTACCTAATGGTGATATCCAAGTTTTATTGGTATGTCTGTTCTCTCTCTCTCTCTCTCTCTCTCTCTCTCTCTCTTGCTCTCTCTCTCGCTCGCTCTCTGTCTCTCTGTGTCTCTCGCTCTGTCTCTGTCTCTCAAATTCAAATTCAAATTCTCTTTCTCACTCTGACTCTCTCTATCTGTCTCTCACTCACTCTCTCACTCTTGCTCTGTTTGTCTTTGTCTCTCTCTCGCTCTGTCTCACTCTCGCTCTGTCTTTGTCTCTCTCTCGCTCTGTCTCACTTTCGCTCTGTTTGTCTTTGTCTCTCTCTCGCTCTGTCTCATTCTCGCTCTGTCTTTGTCTCTCTCTCGCTCTGTCTCACTCTTGCTCTTTGTCTCTCTCTCTCTCTCACTCTGTCTTACTCTCACTCTGTTTGTCTCTGTCTCTGTCTCTCTCTCGCTCTCTCTGTCTGTCTGTCTGTCTGTCTGTCTGTCTGTCTGTCTTCCTCCCTCCCTCCCTCACAACCTGAAGCGGTGTGCAAGTTTTTAGCACATAGTCATCATTTATCTTTCTCTGAGTTTGTTTTTGAGTGGTTTTTTGTTTTGTTTTTGCTAAATTTCCCCAGCTGTTGTCCCATTCCCCCAAGTGCCATTCCTACTTACAGTAAGCACCACCGGGCCTACGTGATTAAGATATCAAGAATACACCCATGCATATACTGTAGACATGTAGACCTCCAGTGGTCAGGTGAGTCAGATGCCGCAGGCTTCATCTGCTCTTACTCTGAGGACAGACATACTTGAACAGGCAATAAACACAGACACAAACACACTTGCCAATTATTAACTCAACTGTGCCCCGTTAAACAACTTCGACAACATTGATTCTTTGCGTGCAGTTCTTGTGTGTCTGCACTCATGTGTGGCTTTTGTGCACAGCCACAAATGTATAGCAGTGCAACACAAATCAAACATCCACTTGCAGTTGTATTGATTTGTGTATCAAATAAGTTGATGTCTCGGCCAGGGCCACTCAGCATGGTCCTTCTGTGTGCTTCGATGCTACACACCTCAGCGCCACATGATAGTATAGCAAAAGAGTATTCAACCTTCAGAGGTGCATGCAGGGGGCACCTGGGTGGCGTAGCGGTCTATTCCATTGCCTACCAACACGGCATTCAAATCCCCGTGTTACCTCCAGCTTGGTCGGGCATCCCTACAGACACAATTGGCCGTGTCTGTGGGTGGGAAGCCAGATTGTGGGTCTGTGTCTTGGTTGCTGCACTAGCGCCTCCTCAGGTTGTTTGGGGCACCTGTTTGGGGGGAGGAACTGGGGGGAATAGCGTGATCCTTCCATGCGCTACGCCCCCCTGGTGAAACTCCTCACTGTCAGGTGAAAAGAAGCAGCTGGTGACTCCACATGTATCGGAGGAGGCATGTGGTAGTCTACAGCCCTCCCCGGATCGGCAGAGGGGGTGGAGCAGCGACCGGGACGGCTCGGAAGAGTGGGGTAATTGGCCGGGTGCAATTGGGGAGAAAAGGGGAGGGGGGCACCCAAAAAAAAAGCCATTCTGGCGTGAAAGGTGAGCACTGTCTCATCTAATACACCAGGGAAAGAGTGGGGTAATTGGACGAGTACAACTGGAGAGGGGGGGAAATCCGCCCACCCCCCCAAAAAAATAAGTGCATACAGTCCTGGCACAGTACCATCATGGCTATGCGTGTATTGCTCTTGCTGTTCTGCATGATAGCGATGGGTGGGTGGGATGGACTGAAAGGAATGAATAGGATCAAGACCAGTGAAGAGTTCTGATCTGGAATCAGGAAAAGCCTTTCTAAACACTTTCCATCATTGCATGCTTTTCTCAGTTTTTATTTTTTATTTCTGCTTTAACCCTCAGTTTCCTTCTCTGGATAGACACGCTGTCAGAAAGATGATTGACTAAAAGCAGGAGAGAAGGGGTTTTGTCGGGGTTTGATCCCGGGCCAGCAGGGGCATGCATGTTCCCAGATGCAAGGATCTTATGACCGTGACGCCATCCTTTAAACCCTCCAAAATTCCTCATGCTAGCGTGAGTGTGTTACCTGCTCTTCTAATGCCTACCGCCGAACAACTCATGGCTGGCTCGCCACTTTACTGTAACTCGCCTTTTTTATTTCTCCACCTGTCCTACGCCGCCAACATTAAAGCTGAGCCGAAAGGATCCTGGAGCTGTCCTGGCCGGCCCGTTCTCAGAATACGTGACGCGTCTCCAACCTTGTCATGGTTGTCCCTTTCAGCACAGCCACGCCTTAGACCTCCATCCACCCATAGTGGATGGAGGTCATCCATTTATTTCCCTTACAGTTTGAGTTATACGTCAGGTGGTTTAATTAGCGTTTGTATTTTTATATCGTGTCATTGTTTGGTGGAGTTATAACCTCAGGGTTCGCTTGGCTGGGATTACTACCTCTTCGGTAAGACATTATAAAGACATGTTTCTCACGCGACTGCCGTGGTTAACAAGTGTTCGCACAAGCAAGAGCATAGCTCCTGGTGTCAGATATTTGACTGAACTGTTTCCAGTGACTTGTGAGTCAGAGAAGGATTACGAGTGTGCAGCGCAACCAGCTTGTCAATCACTTGTCCAACATAATGATTGATTGACACCTGTTGATTGACAGGCTGTCCGTCTACAAACAGTCTTAACATGTTACCCTTGGCTTACCTCTAAAAAAAGCCATTTTGGGGCTTTCCGGGTGGCATGGTGGTCTATTCCATTGCCTACCAACACGGGGATCGCTGGTTCGAATCCCCGTGTTACGGCCGGCTTGGTCGCGCGTCCCTACAGTTGTCCGTGTCTGCGGGTGGTAAGCCGGATGTGGGTATGTGCCCTGGTTGCTGCACTAGCACGTCCTCTGGTTGGTCGGTTCGCCTTTCCGGGGGGGGGGGGACTGGGGGGAATAGCGTGATCCTCCCACTTGCTACAGCCCCTGGTGAAACTCCTCACTGTCAGGTGAAAAGAAGCGGCTGGCGACTCCACGTGTATCGGAGGAGGCATGTGGTAGTCTGCAGCCCTCCCCGGATCGGCAGAAGGGGTGGAGCAGTGACCGGGACGGCTCGGAAGAGTGGGGTAATTGGCCGGGTGCAATTGGGGAGAAAAGGGGAGGGGGGCACCCAAAAAAAAAGCCATTCTGGCGTGAAAGGTGAGCACTGTCTCATCTAATACACCAGGGAATGTCGGCTATTGGGTGTGCGTGACAACAGACTGTGTGTCAGTGCGGTGACACATTTGGCCGGCGAACAGAATAAACAAGTGTACACAAGCACCCGCGGTGTTCAGTGGAACTGCGGAATTGGTATCGTGTGATTAAAATGCTGGGAACCGATGCCGGGACCAGCGTGGGTTGTCTGCTCTGCAGGCACTTCCTGTCGCTTGAGTTAGTTTGAAGTTCAAGTGAACTGCGCACGCGGCAGACTTGCACAACTCCGTGAGGAATGACGGGAACTGTAGTGCGACACGTAAACGTATCGCGCCAAGAATGTGCTCCATCCCTCTCCGCGTTGGATCAGATTTAAACACCTCGCAGATCGAAGCCGCACTGATACGAGCCGGTACGCCGGCATCAAACCTCCGCGCGGGCGTGTGTCGGTGCACGCGCGCGGGCGTGCGGATGGACCCGAGCGCTCCGTGATAGACGGCGCGCATGTGCTTAACGTTAGCCCGGCCGGCGGTGCGGATCCGGCCGCGTTGTGGGCGCCGCCGCCGCCGCTTTGATGCGTCACCGTTGCGGAGCGAACATGACGGGCCTTGTCTCTTCCTCGGCTCATCTCAGCCGCTCCTCTTTAAAGCAAAGCCCCATGCCGGGAAGTCTGCTCGCCCAGGCAGGGGAGGGAGGGGGGGGGGACTAGAAGGACTAATTAATTCGCTATTGCTGTTGGAACAGGTAAGAGGTAGTCTGTCGGCACGCTCTCTATATTAGGATTCAGCCAGCGACACTGCAGTCGTAAAATAGATTACAAACTCATTACAGCTGTTGTCGAAATGGATGCTCACTTGGGGAGTGAGTTGTGGTTATTATGACAGCATCGATGTAACCTTGAGATAAATGTAATTGCCTGTGTACATATTTGGCATTTAAGAACAAATTGGTTTGGGAGACAAAGCAAAGCGCTTCAAGGACACGAGAGGCAAAACAGGTTGGAGCCGTAATGGGATAAACCAGCATGCACGAACCCCCTTCTTTCCACAGGCGCGCGCACCCGCGCATGCAACGTGCGCCCAACGACGCACCAAACAGGCACGCGGTTCAAACACACAGACTAATCCAGACAGCAAGAACGCAAATGCACACGTCGATTTCCCTTATATTCACGCTTACATAAGCACGCACACTCACAATCGCACATCGTTACCCCTGCAGACTTGTACACGCGTCCATCAATCATTTGTCAGTGTGGAGTGAGGATGATAGATGGATGGGTCTTTCTGCATGATGGGGGGGGGGGTGCTGTAGAGTTGCCCTCTGGGTTTTGGCTCGGGTGCCCTGTTGGACCCCGAGGTTAATCGTCACAGTAGGGCGGCATGTCATTAAAGTCAGATGTGTGACCTTCTCATCATGTGGTTCCAGTGCTGTTTAACTGTACTGTGGTCATATAACGAAGATGAGGACCGACCTGTCCAGCGCCCTCATCCCTGAAGATAAAGAAAACACACTCGGCTGTTCTTTTTTTAACTTGTTTCTTCTTCTTCTCCTGACGAGGGGCAGTTGTCACAGTGTGTTGAGGTGTGAAGGTCATTTCCATGCACCCCTCCATCCCCACCCCAATGCCAGGTACCACGGCACCTTTCTCTTGCCTGCTCAGCCCATTGCATTACCCCACAGGTACCTACAACCGGTGAGACCCCAGACGGGGCTGCGGTCACGCGACAGTTGCTGGCGCCCTTTCCCCCCGCCGTACACAAACAGCTCCTCTGCCAGCACCGCCATATGTTTTGCTACTGACTGTCACACACACAGGGCAAAGGTGAGAGATGCCCGGTGGTAGCATCCTGGCAGACTGCCCCACCCCATCGGAGAATCAGACACGGTGACGCCTACGCTAGTGCTTGACCACGGGGATAATTTAGACAATTGGCTTTCGAAATGCAGACTCACAGCATGTATAGTTGTTTTTTTCACCCCATGAACCCGATCATTTATTCATCTAAGAAATGCAATACATTTTTTTTTTTTGCCGGACTGCAGGAAAAAAAAAGCACTGTACACAGTCATCACTGTTATGGATGCGTCAAGGCTGTCGTTGACTGGTGCTGCTGAATCGCCCTCTTACATCGTTTTCCTGAAAAACATGTGCTTTGAAACGATCTCGCGCGGCTCAGTGTGACGGTGTGTTAACAAAACAAAAAGTGGTGTTTCCTGTTGAAGTGACCCTCTCCAGTGCTCCAATTTTCCTCTTTCCAGCTTCTGGCCGAAAATAGGACAGTGGCTTGACGGCCTGTGGAGAGCCAAACAGCAGCTGTATGGACACCTGTGGAGAAGGCCTGTCTGTTGTCGAGCTCACACCGCCACACAAAGGAATCAAGAACTTACTCGTGTAGTTCAGTGAGCTCAAACATCGCGATGAGAAATGTGTGTGTCTGATGCTGTTGCTGCAGCATCTCGACAGTGTCAGTGGACTTGAACGGTTTTAAGGAAGAATTCCTCTGCTCTTCACGCCTGGTGTTTGTCACAGGAATATACATATATATATATATATATATATATATATATATATATATATATATATATATATATATATATATATATGTGTGTGTGTATAGTATATATATATATGTATGTATATATGTATATCCGTTATCTGCACCGCTTATCCTGCTCTCAGGGTCACGAGGATGCTGGAGCCTATTTCCAGCAGTCATTGAGTGGCAGGCGGGGAGACACCCTGTACAGGCTGCCAGGCCATCACACAGCCCACACACACACACACACTTTGGACTGTGGGAGGAAACCGGAGTCCCCGGAGGAAACCCACGCAGACACGGGGAGAACATGCAAACTCCACACAGAGGACGACCCGGGATAACCCACCAAGATTGGACTACCCAGGGGCTCGAACCCAGGACCTTCTTGCTGCGAGGTGACCGCACTAACCACTGCGCCACCATGCCTATATATATATATATATATATATATATATATATATATATATATACACTACCGTTCAAAAGTTTGGGATCACCCAAACAATTTTGTGTTTTCCATGAAAAGTCACACTTATTCACCACCATATGTTGTGAAATGAATAGAAAATAGAGTCAAGACATTGACAAGGTTAGAAATAATGATTTGTATTTGAAATAAGATTTTTTTTACATCAAACTTTGCTTTCGTCAAAGAATCCTCCATTTGCAGCAATTACAGCATTGCAGACCTTTGGCATTCTAGCTGTTAATTTGTTGAGGTAATCTGGAGAAATTGCACCCCACGCTTCCAGAAGCAGCTCCCACAAGTTGGATTGGTTGGATGGGCACTTCTTTGAGCAGATTGAGTTTCTGGAGCATCACATTTGTGGGGTCAATTAAACGCTCAAAATGGCCAGAAAAAGAGAACTTTCATCTGAAACTCGACAGTCTATTCTTGTTCTTAGAAATGAAGGCTATTCCATGCGAGAAATTGCTAAGAAATTGAAGATTTCCTACACCGGTGTGTACTACTCCCTTCAGAGGACAGCACAAACAGGCTCTAACCAGAGTAGAAAAAGAAGTGGGAGGCCGCGTTGCACAACTGAGCAAGAAGATAAGTACATTAGAGTCTCTAGTTTGAGAAACAGACGCCTCACAGGTCCCCAACTGGCATCTTCATTAAATAGTACCTGTTAGAGCCTGTTTGTGCTGTCCTCTGAAGGGAGTAGTACACACCGGTGTAGGAAATCTTCAATTTCTTAGCAATTTCTCGCATGGAATAGCCTTCATTTCTAAGAACAAGAATAGACTGTCGAGTTTCAGATGAAAGTTCTCTTTTTCTGGCCATTTTGAGCGTTTAATTGACCCCACAAATGTGATGCTCCAGAAACTCAATCTGCTCAAAGAAGTGCCCATCCAACCAATCCAACTTGTGGGAGCTGCTTCTGGAAGCGTGGGGTGCAATTTCTCCAGATTACCTCAACAAATTAACAGCTAGAATGCCAAAGGTCTGCAATGCTGTAATTGCTGCAAATGGAGGATTCTTTAACGAAAGCAAAGTTTGATGTAAAAAAAATCTTATTTCAAATAAAAATCATTATTTCTAACCTTGTCAATGTCTTGACTCTATTTTCTATTCATTTCACAACATATGGTGGTGAATAAGTGTGACTTTTCATGGAAAACACGAAATTGTTTGGGTGATCCCAAACTTTTGAACGGTAGTGTATATATATATATATATATATATATAGGAACACTATTTGTCACTTCATGTACTTGTGTACATGAAATGAAACGAAATATTGTTGCCCACAGCAGTTCAACACAAAGACTAAAACACATATGCAATAACTACAAGAACACATACGTATATCCAAACTACCAAAAAAAAAGAAGCCAGCTCAGCCAGGATGACTGTCAGAACTGCTGGTCTGCATGGGCTAACAGTTAGCTTAGCCTGCCCTGCTTCCGCGTCCTGTCAGAGCTCCCTCGGTGTTCCCTATTCGAGCGCAGTTCCGAGCAGGGCCGTGGTCCCTGGGCCCACCGGATGCAGCAGACCAGGCTCCCCCAGCCGATCCAACGGTAGCTGTCCGAGCCAGACACCTTCGACACACCTCCCCACACGCCACACAACGACACTAAAAACACAGTCAAGGCTAGGCGAGGCTGCTGCCAAACCGCCCTCTGTGTTATCGGAACTGCCAGTCTGCATGGGCTAGCAGTTAGCTTGGTCTGCCCCACTTCTGCATCCTGTCAGACCACCGTTGGTGTCGCCTGTTCAAGTGCAGCTTCGGGAGGGCCGTGGTCCCTGGGCCCACAGGACACGGCAGACCAAGCTCTCTCAGCCCATCCAGTACCAGCTCTGTCAGCCATCAAACAAAGACACAAACTTAGATGCAGATGTGGACAAAGACACTGCATGGATGGTACTGGGTGAGGCCGCCGCAAACATAAGTTCGCACCGCCATCTTCCCACATCAGAAGCAGAATATATATATACACTACCGTTCAAAAGTTTGGGATCACATTGAAATGTCCATATTTTTGAAGGAAAAGCACTGTACTTTTCAATGAAGATAACTTTAAACTAGTCTTAACTTTAAAGAAATACACTATACATTGCTAATGTGGTAAATGACTATTCTAGCTGCAAATGTCTGGTTTTTGGTGCAATATCTACATAGGTGTATAGAGGCCCATTTCAAGCAACTATCACTCCAGTGTTCTAATGGTACGATGTGTTTGCTCATTGGCTCAGAAGGCTAATTGATGATTAGAAAACCCTTGTGCAATCATGTTCACACATCTGAAAACAGTTTAGCTCGTTACAGAAGCTACAAAACTGACCTTCCTTTGAGCAGATTGAGTTTCTGGAGCATCACATTTGTGGGGTCAATTAAACGCTCAAAATGGCCAGAAAAAGAGAACTTTCATCTGAAACTCGACAGTCTATTCTTGTTCTTAGAAATGAAGGCTATTCCATGCGAGAAATTGCTAAGAAATTGAAGATTTCCTACACCGGTGTGTACTACTCCCTTCAGAGGACAGCACAAACAGGCTCTAACCAGAGTAGAAAAAGAAGTGGGAGGCCGCGTTGCACAACTGAGCAAGAAGATAAGTACATTAGAGTCTCTAGTTTGAGAAACAGACGCCTCACAGGTCCCCAACTGGCATCTTCATTAAATAGTACCCGCAAAACACCAGTGTCAACATCTACAGTGAAGAGGCGGCTGCGGGATTCTGGGCTTCAGGGCAGAGTGGCAAAGAAAAAGCCATATCTGAGACTGACCAATAAAAGAAAAAGATTAAGATGGGCAAAAGAACACAGACATTGGAAAGAGGAAGACTGGAAAAAAGTGTTGTGGACGGATGAATCCAAGTTTGAGGTGTTTGGATCACAAAGAAGAACGTTTGTGAGACGCAGAACAAATGAAAAGATGCTGGAAGAATGCCTGACGCCATCTGTTAAGCATGGTGGAGGTAATGTGATGGTCTGGGGTTGCTTTGGTGCTGGTAAGGTGGGAGATTTGTACAGGGTAAAAGGGATTCTGAATAAGGAAGGCTATCACTCCATTTTGCAACGCCATGCCATACCCAGTGGACAGCGCTTGATTGGAGCCAATTTCATCCTACAACAGGACAATGACCCTAAACACACCTCCAAATTGTGCAAGAACTATTTAGAGCAGAAGCAGGCAGCTGGTATTCTATCGGTAATGGAGTGGCCAGCGCAGTCACCAGATCTGAACCCCATTGAGCTGTTGTGGGAGCAGCTTGACCGTATGGTACGCAAGAAGTGCCCATCCAACCAATCCAACTTGTGGGAGCTGCTTCTGGAAGCGTGGGGTGCAATTTCTCCAGATTACCTCAACAAATTAACAGCTAGAATGCCAAAGGTCTGCAATGCTGTAATTGCTGCAAATGGAGGATTCTTTGACGAAAGCAAAGTTTGATGTAAAAAAAATCTTATTTCAACTACAAATCATTATTTCTAACCTTGTCAATGTCTTGACTCTATTTTCTATTCATTTCACAACATATGGTGGTGAATAAGTGTGACTTTTCATGGAAAACACAAAATTGTTTGGGTGATCCCAAACTTTTGAACGGTAGTGTATATATATATTCCGCTTCCGATGTGCTGTACTTGTACTGTCACATAAAGAATTTACTTGACTATATATATATATATATTGCAATAGACTTATACAGAATTAACAGGCTTCATTTGACCCACATCCTAAGGCGGATTATGATTCACTTTCCCACATTGCACAAGACCTGGTATGTGTGTCATTATATTTAGTTTTTATATTCCCGTGCACAGTATTTGTCGTTTCTCCATGTTTAATAATTGAGTGATTAAACTCGTGGGGTTCTGTTCGACGAGTTGAAAATGTGATGAGTTTGGAAAAGGCCCACTTCCTGAAGAGAGACTACTTTTTAAGTTGTTTTTTTTTTTTTCTTGGCATTGCTGAAAAAGCAGACACTTTCGAGCCAGCCCGACTGGGGGAAGCTGTTGAAGTAATCTCTGGAGATATGAGGCTTGAACTTGAAACACAGTTGGCAAGGCGTAGCCCGAAACAGAATTTCAGATTTTGAAAGACACCAGTGACCATCCCTCCCTGTTACCAGAAAACTGTCCATCTTCAGCCAAAGAACATTAGGGTTAAGTACGAGCATGGTTTTAAGAGGAAATAATAGCCCTGCAGTAGAAAGTAAACAAGCATCAGTCACAGTAATAAAGGCTAACGGACCACACAAAGGGATTATCCATATTATTTTCAATGATTAACTGCCGTGTCTGCAAAGTCATAAAATTAGTTCACTGGTTGCTCCTTCAACCTCTGAGCCGGCTCTGTTAGTGTATGGCTACTCAAAAAATGTCTCCACGGAGGCGGCGATTAACAAATGTGCATTGAATTACCTCCGCGGAGTCTCACGGACTCTTGCCGTGGTGACCTGTGTGTGATTCACACAGAAAACACTGAGGGGGAAAAAATGCTATCTACACATCTGTCACATTGGAAGAACCACTTCACATAAAGGCCTGCAGCAAGTACCCCGGCCATGCATTTAAATAGGAATATTATTATAATGACAGTCAGTTACAGCAAGTGTGTGTGTGTGTGTGTGTGTGTGTGTGTGTGTGTGTGTGTGTGTGTGTGTCTGCATGTGTGTCTGTGTCCTAAGCCTGCAAGTATGAGCCCATTCATATATGGTGGTTGTGTGTGTGTGTGTGTCCTATGCCTGCAAGTATAGGTCCATTCATATATGGTATGTGTGTGTGTGTGCGTGTGCGTGCGTGTGTGTGGTATGTGTGTGCGGGGGCGTTGAGGTTCAGCTGTAAACCGTGGCTGCGGACTGACAGGTTTGAGAGCCCTGGTGGAGAGACAAGCCTGAACAGTTGACCTCGTGGCTTGATCTTTATGCTAATGCCAGAGAATTTATTGTCAGTCATTTCGGGCCTCCGGGGGGCTCCGTTACTGACTGTAATTTATAGGAGTCTACGTAGGATGACAGTATGAGAGTGGTGATACATTTATTCTGCTGCTGCCAGCGAAACCGCTGCAAATCATCAGTGAATGAGAGGGACTGAGGGTTCCAAGGAACCTTTCAAAGAGGCCGTGTAGGAGGTGCGAGTAGGTCCAGTGAGATAAAAGACGGGTAGAGGGAGGTAAAGAAAAGTGAGTTTAGGCCACGACATGCCCATAGTTGTTTTTGTGTATGTGTGTGTGTGTGTGCGTGCGTGCATGCATGTGTGTGTGCGTGCATGCATGAGCGTGTGTGTGCATGCGTGTGTGGGGGGTGTGCATGCGTGTGTGGGGGGTGTGCATGAGCGTGTGTGTGGGGGTGTGTGCGTGCCAGTTGCACACACCTCTGTCTAACTTGAGAGCCGGCACAGTGCTGCAGCAGGGTGGTTCAGGCTAGAGGGCAGATCTGGAGTGCGGATCAGGGTTGGGGTTTCTGGAAGATCAAAATGAGTCAACACAAGACTTGAGAGAAATTGTCAAGCTTTCACACTCGGAAGATTTCGTGGGAAGCGATTGTGTAATTTTTATGCATCTTTTGAATCCGCTACCAATAGTTGGTGTTGAGTCAGATACTGTATCTGGTACTGTAGATACAATCTGGTGGTTTTTTTCCGTGCCAAAAATAACAGGGTGGATTAGGATACCGATAACCCCCCCCCCACACACACACAAACACACAAAATGAAAATTAAGGTCATTAAAAAAAAAAAAGATTCCCTGGAAACCCGCAGCTGCAGGCTGTTTGGGACTGCTGGATGTGCCGTTGTAACGACAGGGATGATATGAGCGCAGGACTTCCTGCAGCCTACAGGATGTAGACAGCATCTCAGCGGTGGAAGGAATAACCCAGTGTGTTATTGCAAACAGGAGGCAGCGTTTCTCTCGGTGATCGTGTCCAACTGTGGAAAAGCGCTGCTATGAAGAACGACACAGAAAAGAGCCAGCCAATCAAAACTGGCGGTTGTTTCCCTTGCCGACTCGGAGCCGGTGTACACTGACGGCGTGAAATTGTGCGGCGTACCGGCGGCGCACACGTTCCGGGCGGTTTAGGCTGTGTAGCACGTATGGGAGCGCGGAAAGCCCGGGCCCTCATTAATTTTCCCTTTAAAAGGTATTAGTGAGCAAATCACAACGGCTTCAGATGGCTGGCTGGGAGGAATCGGTGCCGTGTAATTTATTTGCTACATTCAGAGCAGCAATACCTCATTAAATACTATGTGATATCACTTGGCTGACAGCCCCCCCCCCGTGTCTTTCTGGTGAACACTTTTCCATATCTTTTCTAACTGCTGTTCAGATATGAAATAAATGTCCCCTAGAGCTTAAGGTCAAAGGTCACTGACATGTTGCTGTCAGTGCAGTATTATTGTTGTTGTTGTTGTTAGTATTATTTATCTATTCATTCGTTATGTTTACATCTATTTTCTATTTTATTTTATTATTTATTATTATTAATGGGTGGATGGATTATTATTTATTTTATTATTTTATTTCCGTTATATTATTTAATATTATGTATTATTATATATTTTAAAATTGGCCCTAGGTGTGAATGTGTGAGCCCTGTGACAGACTGGCGGCCTGTCCAGGGTGTTTCCCCGCCTGTCACCCAATGACTGCTGGGAGAGGCTGCAGCACCCCCACGACCCTGATTAGGATAAGCGGCTTGGATAGATGGATGGATGGATGGATGGATGGATGGATGGACATCTGTCTTCACTATAGAAATGTAAAAAAAAGTTAACGTTGTACTGTATTACCTCTATGATCTTTATAGGAAACAGGTACACACACTCAATATACATTAACAACACTCTCATATGGTTGAACTAGTGACACACCTCACTTCAGAGAAATTGCTGCAATTATCTCAGATCAGTTACTGATCCCGAGCCTCATTAGCCGCGTTACTTTGCAGCCAACGCCGACCCTCAGTCAAAACACCGTGTTAATGGTAGTGTAATGTTAATGACTGCTTAATCGTCTAAATGGACACAAGTAAGATGCTGAGGAAAGGAATTCAATGAGAGTCGCCCTCATGAATTTGTTTTGCATCACTGTTGTACTCTCTCGCCCACTCTCTCTGTATGTCTCTCTCTCGCTCTCACTCTCTCTCGCACTCTCGCTCACTCACTCTCTGTGTGTGTGTGTCTCTCTCTCTGTCCCTCTCGCTCTCACTCTCTCTCTGTCTCTCCCTTTGTCTCTGTGTCTCACTCTCTCTCTCTCTCTCTCTCTCTCTCACCCTGATTCATCTCTGGATGCTGTCTGTCTGTGATGACTCTTCTTTTCTGCTGTGGCTCAGATAAGGATGGATGGCCGCGTCTCCTTTCTTGCCTCCTTGTCATGCTCTGCTGTGGTTGTAGCTCCCATTCAGACAGCTGTGACCCAGCAGCAAGTGTATGGGGGGGGGTTCTGTATTTATTATTCCTCTATCATTCCCTCACCTGTGCCCTGACGACACATGATTTTGCGCTCGTCTTCTGATTCAGTTACAGTCTCAGTGAGACTGCACAGCCTGGTTTAGTGGCCCTGACGTGGCTGCCCGCTGCTTTGATTACCTTGGGGCGTACAGTTTGGTTAGTCACAGTTCACCGGAAGTGTCTTGCCAAATTAAACCGAATGCACCCTTGACCGTGGTGAAAAATGCCTTCCGGAGGGGCCCTAATGTAAACGGATGTGTTCGGGCGGAGAAGATGTGAGAGCGAGTGGGGTAAACTGTCACAGAGACACCGGACAGCAGGGGGACAAAGACCCCCGGGAAGAAACTTTGAGGAGAGAGCGGTGGGAAAAAGCATGGAAAAAACAAGGTCACCTCAGTCCTCCTGACCGTCTATTGAGACGCTGAGAATGGGGGGGGGGTAGTGTGTAAGACAAGATAACACACAAGAATGGCGTCGAGTAATTGAGATATCAATCAAGGGGGTTATTTCAGGGGTAATTACCAGGTTCCATTTAGTGTGTGTGTGTCCGTGTGTGTGTGTGTGTGTGTGTGTGTGTGCATGTGTGTGTGTGCATGTGTAACAGGATGGTCTTGAGGATCTGTTGTTCAGGTCTGCACAAAAGCACCGCACACATTTCTGGCACTCCCCGGTGGCTGCCAAGGCCGAGCCATTGTTCCACGTAACACCGGCTGCCCGTCGGCCTGCCCCCTGGCGTGGCCTTGTATGTAGCTGCTGCTGCACAGCTACGCTACATAAGCCTTATAATAGAGTTTTAATTTCGCGTGTGACTCACAGAAAGGCTCTGCAAAAATATAGTCCTCCATGTAACATGGCCGAGGCGCGCACTGAGAGGACGCCTATTTAATTTTATTTGCGGAAGTGTAATTTGAGGGTTTCCATCCAAAAGTCTCTATAGCATATCCATTCTGAGGAGGGAAAAAAAGCAATCCCCAATGCTCATTGCTCTGTATTAAAAAGGGAAAAAAAGAGTAAAACTGCACGGATTCCTCCTCTGTAATGACATTATTTTGGAAAAGGCTCAACGGCGGTGCACAACTCTCATGATCACGTTCAACACTAGCAGTCACGGCGCTGAAATGCAGTTTTGTTTTTAAACCGTGGCTGTCCCGTTTGGGAATGAAGGCGACAGAATTATATTCATACTTTAGGTTTGTGCGTGCGGTGTGCTTTATTTCGTGAAATGCTGCTCTGGTTTTCTGTTCTTTGGGATGGGCGTCCTCGATGGCTGAGAGGCATCGGGGGCTTTGTTGGGAGGGCAGCGCAGAGCTCATGCATATTCCATTTCCACATGGGATTACTTCCCATCCTAATAACACGGCTCCACTCCCCAGGGACATACCACTACAGCGTACACCCACACACACACACACACACACACACACACATGCACAAATCCAGGTAGACTGTGAGCGTAAGGATTTCATGTTAAATTTGCCATTTTCTGCCCAAGTGCTCTTCATTGTTATACTCCCTGCATGGCTAAATCAGGGAATAGACTTTTAATTGCTGTAATGATAATGGGCACATAATGGCCCCCAGGAACAACTGTTGGAGGGCTGTTGTAAGTCTACGAAAGGTTGTTCTTCTATCAGCGGGTACAGCCGTTTGCTTTGTTTGAATTCACTTTCACTTGATTCCTGCGTTCTCCTTACGACATTCAAATGAGATGCGTGGAGGGAAAAATGTGACTTCTTCTTCGGCCGCGACTGTGGTTTACTTACTTGTGGGCGGCAGTAGTTCGGGGGTAGAGTGGGTCATCTGGTAACTGGAGGGTTGTCAGTTCAATCCCCCCCCAGCAAAGAGTCGAGATGTCACTGAGCAAGACACCTGAACCCAACCCCTACCTGCTCCCGATGAGCTGGTTGTTAGCTTGCATGGCCGACACCATCATCAGTGTGTATGTGTGTGGGTAAAATGTGAAGCGTTAATTGTAACGCCTCACATTTAACAATGGGGCAGCACGGTGGCCCAATGGTTAACACTGTTGCCTCACAGCAAGAAGGTCCTGGGTTCGAATTCCAGGCCATCCCAGGTTCTTTCAGTGTGGAGTTAGCATGTTCTCCCATGTCTGTGTGGGTTTCCTCCCATCTTCAAAAAGACATGCATGTTAGGGTTAATACTCCTGTCTGTGCCCCTGAGCAAGGCAGTGGAAAGAAGAACTGGAGTTGGTCCCCGGGTGCTGCAGCTGCCCACTGCTCCTGTACAATAGGATGGGTTAAATGCAGAAGACAGATGTCATTGTAACCGAACAACTGTACAATGGCCTCCTCGTCCTCCTCCTCCTCCTTTTTCTTCTTCTTCAGCTCTCTGGAAAAAAGCGCTATATAAATGTCCATTGCCTTACAGGGTGGTATTTTTCTCTAGGAGGTTGAACGGGCACGAATGAGCGATAAGTATGAGCATTGTCTGAATGATACCGGAAAGGACAGAAGCTTTAAAGTAATGTGCTCCACACAAGCTGTATGCACTGAACGATGTGAAAGACATCAGTGTATGGTATGCAGACACATAAGCCTTCAGCATATCTCTTATATGGGAGTGTGAGTGGGTTTTAGGTGGGGTAGATTTGTAGCTCTGCTTTTACTACTGGACATCTGCTTTGGTCATTTTGGTCGCCATCAGCTCTCGAGACTACACAGCAGTATTGGAGACTGATTTTTTTTATTTTATACCCAAAGGATTTGTTATTTACAACCAAGTCATTATGTTAACAGCACAGACTTGTGCTGAGCCAGCCTCTCCTTGTCTTTTAAGAGAGCTTATATTTAAATTTAGAGAGTTGACTGTAAAGGAAGGGAAATGAAGTGATCCATCTACTGGAGGATGCAAAGAGAATATTTTTTCCTCCCTTGCTCCATCCCTTCCTCTGCCTCCCATTTCCTCAATGTACATCCTTCACTTCTCCCTCACTTGCTGTTTCCATCCAGCTTTTGGATAAATTTCAAGCGAATAATCAAATGCCGTCAAAAAAAAGGCATGCAAATTGAGGTGTGTCTTTTTAGGCAAATAAAAAACCCTGACTATAGTTATCCATATCTTACATTGTCAATCCATACTTCAACACCCACGACAAAGATGGACCAGGTAAGATTAAGGGTGAAATGGCCGGGATGAGAGTCAGCACCTCCAAGTCTGAGGCCATGGTTCTCTACTGGAAAATGGTGGATTGCCCCCTCCGGGTTGGGGATGAGTTGTTGCCTCAAGTGAAGGAGTTCAAGTATCTCGGGGTCTTGTTCACGAGTGAGGGTAGGATGGAGTGGGAGATTGACAGGCGGATTGGTGCAGCATCAACAGTAATGTGGACGTTGTACCGGACCATTGTGGTGAAGAGGGAGCTGAGCTGGAAGGCAAAGCTCTCAGTTTACCAGTCAGTCTTCGTTCCAACCCTCACCTATGGTCATGAGCTTTGGGAAGTGACCGAAAGGGTGACATTGTGGATACAAGCGGCTGAAATGAGTTTCCTCCGTAGGGTGTCTGGGCTCAGCCTTAGAGATAGGGTGAGGAGCTCGGACATCCGGAGGGAGCTCGGAGTAGAGCCGCTGCTCCTTCGCGTCAAAAGGAGCCAGTTGAGGTGGTTTGGGCATCTGATTAGGATGCCTCCTGGGCACCTTTCTTCGGAGGTTTTCCGGGCACATCCAACTGGGAGGAGACCCCGGGGTAGACCCAGAACTCGCTGGAGGGACTACATGTCCAGTCTGGCCTGGGAACGCCTTGAGATCCCCCAGGAGGAGCTGGAGGGCGTTGCTGGGGAGAGGGACATCTGGAGTGCCCTACTTAGCTTGCTGCCACTGCGACCCGACCCCGGAGAAACAGCTGATGATGATGATGATGATAATGAACTTCAGTTCACATTTAATTTTTTTCTTTAGTTAGCAAATGCGTTTCCCTTGCCCATTTAGTGCATAGTGTCTTTATCGATACACACAAAAACCACCTCAAGCAAGTTTAAAAACTTTTATTGCGATATTGAGAACCCCCCCCCCCCCCCCCGGATTTTGCAGTTTTCTATCCAGCTTTCCTAACGGGATACTTCCATTTTGGCACCTAAAAATGCTTTGATGGAAACATGGGTACTGTCTGGCTCCTTCTCTTCTTTTCTTGTCAACCATTCTCCCCCACGACTCCCCTTCCCTTTCTTCTTCTCTCCCTCTTGCCCCCTTGGTTGGTTTGTTCACATCTCAGCCTTCTTTGTAAGAACAGGATGTTAATATCAAAGCTAACCAAGCAACACTCTTTGCCACACACATACACATGTTCAGCTACGATCAACTTGAGCGACGGACGGCGCCCTCAATAATTGGCCACCAGTGAACAATTATTCGCATTATTCGCCCAATCATCATGTGAGACTGGTAATTAATGATTGTCCAGCCAGCCATGAAGCGGACATGATGGGGGCATTAGAGCAGCAGTCTGCTGTGTGGGTGTGGAGGCATTAAGTGGAGAATGTTTGGGCATGTTGTCAACAGGCCAGCAGTGGGAATGACAAATGGCCATTACTGGTTTCTCGTCGGGCTGATGCACGGGTTGGGTTATTCACACACGCAGGCCTCGGAGATGGGGACGGGTATTAAAAAAGACTTTTATGTAGGGATCAGAATATGTCTCTCCCCCCCCCCCAAGACTCGAAGCGCCTTTTAAATCCAATATCGCTGAAGCTTTCGCTTTCTGACTTTGTTTATTGATTTGTGTGTTGATTGATTAATCTATTAATTGATCTGCTACCTTGAGTTGCCATTTCATTCTTATCCTGAGGTCGAGGCTGTGCATGTGTGTGTGTGTGTGTGTGTGTGAGAGAGAGAGAGTGCTGCATCCGGGTGGCATGGCGGTCTACTCCATTGCCTACCAACACAGGGATCGCCGGTTCGAATCCCCGTGTTACCTCCAGCTTGTCAGGCGTCCCCTACAGACACAATTGGCCGTGTCTGTCGGTGGGAAGCCGGATGTGGATATGTGTCCTGGTCGCTGCACTAGCGCCTCCTCTGGTCAGTTGGGGCGCCTGTTCGGGAGGGAGGGGGAACTGGGGGGAATAACATGATCCTCCCACATGCTACGGCCCCCTGGTGAAACTCCTCACTGTCAGGCGAAAAGAAGCGGCTGGTGACTCCACATGTATCTGAGGAGGCATGTGGTAGTCTGCAGCCCTCCCCGGATCGGCAGAGGGGGTGGAGCAGAGACCGGGACGGCTCGGAAGAGTGGGGTAATTGTCCGGGTGCAATTGGGGAGAAAACGGGGGAATCCAAAAAAAAAGAGACGGATAGAGAGAGTGAATGAGTGAGTGAAGGGGTGAGAGGCCCGTGCATGAGGAGATGTGTGCAGGAAGGTGTGCAACATGTGTGCTACATGTGTTACGCATGTGTTTGTGTGCCTACCTGAAGGTTTGCGTTACGTGTTTGTGTGTGCACATGTGCACATGTATAAGCGTCTTATAGCTTATGAGTTAAATTAGTGTCAGTCAGCAGCTGCTTGTGGGACCTTTGATAGGCTGCCCCCCTCCCCCGGTGGTCTGACTGTGCAAACTTTACAGCGAAGCCGCAGGACACCCCATTAAAAGCAGGTCCCCGCTGTAGCAACATACCACATGCCTGGGGGCAGATGAAAGGGCTTCACCATGGTGACGGACGACATGCGACGGTATCGCTCATACGTGCAGGTTTTCCGCAGTGAGCTGCCGTGCAGCCTCTGCAGAAAGGGATTTCATGAATGTTAGATTGTTTTTTTCCTTTGTTTGTTTCCAGAGGGAGATTGTTTCCTGCTTATTGTTTCTTTTTTCTGTTTACACCTGTTTTTGTTATTCACGAAGGAAAGGGGGGATTAAGTAAAGGCGTGAGGTCATTTTTGTCAATTAAACATCTGCAAAAATGTCTACATGTTTTCATCTGTTCTCGGCCTGGCTATTGTAATGCACTGTATTCTGCTTTTGTTTTGTTTTTTTTAATCTAGTGTAAAGCGTCCTTGGGTTCCTTGAAAGGCACTATACAAAACTAAGTTGTTGTTGTTGTTGTTGTTTACGAGTTGCTGGCTGGTAAGGAGACATGAAATGGATCGTTAGTACTTCAGCTCATGAGGACAGAACCGGTCTGAAAGGCTCGGTGCCACGGTTACAACCACTTTGTTCCACAAACGAGGAGAAAAATCATCCCTGCAGGTGACTTTAATAATTACACTCTCAACTGGTTGAGGACATTTCCAAGACTGTGTGTGTGTGTGTGTGTGTGTGTGTGTGTGTGTGTGTGTGTGTGTGTGTGTGTGTGTGTGTGTGTGTGTGTGTGTGTGTGTGTGTGTGTGTGTGTGTGTGTGTGTGTGTGTGTGTGTGTTGCTCGCTCTCCTTTGGTTCTGCAGTTCCCACAAAGGGTTAGCCAAATTTTTTTTACTTTTGTACGGCAAGACTTGGGTGAAATCCATTTACAGCAGTGTCAAAGGTATTTCAGTACAGGTGTTTTACACTGCTCTGAAAATACAGACATGTAGTCCACCAGGGTGCACAGGCTGTTCTGTCTCACGGTGGGATTTTGTAGAGAAAGTCTTAGGCAGTGTTTCTGTTTCTGCCTTTTCCTGCTCTAACACACAACTTCTACCACGCTGTCTCACACCTCCCTCTTTCTTTCTCTCTCTCTCTCTTACTCACTCACTCTCTCTCTCACTCACTCACTCTCACACACACATGCACACACAAAAGAATTCCAAATCCCAGTATCGATGAAATTGGGTCATAATATTTACTGTGCTAACGAGTTTCTATTTTTGAATAATTAAAATAGAAATTATTCAGAGAGGGATTTGGGTCTTGGTTCCATCCTCTCTGCCTCCAGCGAATCAGAACATATGAATGTGTTTTCTTTTGTGAGCGGTTGATTTCTAAGCCAGGAGATGGTCTATCCTTGATGTTGAAGACAGTTGATTAAGCCCCCCACCCCCTTTTTTTATGTAATGTCACTGATATACTTGGAGCCCCCCGGGGGTATCTTCGACTGTCTCACTATTACTGACGTGCATGTGGTCATTTCTGTACCAAGATCGTGACGCTGCCCTTGTTCCTTTACTTAGTTTGTATACCAGCTCTTCAGTAGCAGACCAAATATGAGAGCCCTTCAGGTCTGCTGAAGATGAGCAAGCTAAAGGCCGGTGTCACTAAATCTCTCTCACACACACACACGCACGCACGCACGCACGCACGCACGCACGCACGCATGCATGCACGCACGCACGCACACACACACACACACACACACAGCCGTGTTTCACTATCCTTATGAGGACCCCTCATTGACTACATTCATTTCCTAGCCCTTAACCCTAACCTTACCCATGCAAACTACGTGCCTAACCCTAACCCTTACCCTAATCATACCTCTAAAACCAACTCCTAACCCTAAAATAGACCCTTGCACAAGATACGTCCTGTCAGGTTTTGCTATCACAAGGATAGCTAAACGTGTACACACACACACACACACACACACACACACACACGCACACACACACACACAGATGTCCTTGCAGCTTGCTAGCTAGCTGCCCCTGGTACCCCAGGAGAGAGACAAGGCCCTGCTGCTCTGCTACAGGTGCTTGGCAGCCATTAAAGATCCAGAAAAATCTGTCTGGCTCCAGTAATCACACCCGTTTCCATGCATGGCTCTCTTCGTATCTAGTATATGCAGTCAGTCTGTTGGAAACATGCATTTACCAGTGTGTGTGTGTGTGTGTACATATATATAGAGAGAGAAAGAGAGAGCGAGAGAGAGAGAGAAAGAGAGAGAGAGAGGCGCGGCTGCTGGGATAGAGGAGATACATGTGGCTTTTGGATTGTTTGACTGGCTGCGTACTTGTTTCCATGTTATGTCAACGCTCAGCTTGTGATGACTTAGCAAAGCTGTGTGCGGAGATGATCTGTGCAGTTAGATTTTCCCGCCGTCGCCGGTTATCACGTTAGATAAAACCGGAGACGCATTTCTGTACTGAAAGCTCCGGTCTTCTTACACTTGCCTGATATGTTGGAGGTACTTCATACACCCTTGTTGCTATGGCAATCCGTTTTGTAAGGAGTCAGAAGGATTAAAGGACACGACATAGACGGGGGCAAATGGGGAGAGAGAGAGCGATGATGGAGGAGAGGTGTTGGTACAGAGAGGATGGAAAGAGGGGAACATGGAGAGAGAAAGATAGAAATGGTTAAAAATAGATGTGGGGGGGTTGGGGGGGGTCTGGATCCAAAGATCAAGAGGTGGAGTGAAGTACTCTGAGAGAGTGTCTGTATCACTCTCTGTCTGTTGGCCTATTTTTGTCCCTGCCAGCATCCAGAATTGCAGAAACATAATCAGTGATATTCATTCATTTATTCATTATTTATTGTTTTTATTTATTCATTCATTTATTTATTCACCCGTTTATTTATTCACCCGTTTATTTATTTAGCCATCTAGCCAGCTGTCTGGCTGTCTGTCGCTCCCCGGCACGACCCTTCAAACCCCAACATGTGCTCTGTAATAACCCAGTCCATCTGCAGAGAGATGCTCTGATTAGACGCCCTGGGAGATCTGAAGACCGGCGTCTCTCTTAAAGCTACTGACGCCGAGGCCGACGCAAGTACCTGCAGTCATGGTACACCGGTACAAAGCCCCCACATCTGTCCGACACGAAAAGAGAAGTCACCGGCACTTCTGTGTCAGCGCCTTCTCCACCGCCGAATCGAAACCGTGGTGTATCCTGGGTTTTACCCATTTCCTCGTGTCGTATGAGCTGGGAGAGGTCGTCTTGCTTGCGAGCCACAAAACTTTACCGTTGCTGCGACCTGCTTTACTCTTGCATGTATCGTTTTTCTTGGGACATTACTATTACCCATAAGTCCTGTAAGACGGTGACCAGTAAAATGAGCAACTACAGAAGCGTTCATGATTTGGATATCCGTGGGTGGAGGATGTTTGTTTGCACATCTGTCTTCAGTGTTGTCAGTTTAAAGAAGAAGGTTTAAACTCTTGACCTGGTGCCCTCACAAAACAGTCTGAGCCGAGCTGCTGTGTCGTTTTATCAGTTCAGTTCTACTCATGTACAGATGTTTTTTTCTTCCCAGTTGTATCTGGCCAATTACCCCACTCTGAGCCGTCCCAGTCGCTGCTCCACCCCCTCTGCCGATCCGGGGAAGGCTGCAGACTACTACATGCCTCCTCTGATACGTGTGGAATTGCGAGCCGCTTCTTTTCACCTGACAGGAGTTTCACCAGTGGACGTAGCGTGTGGAAGGATCATGCTATTCCTCCCAGTTCCCCCTCCCCCTGAACAGGCGCCCCGACTGACCAGACGAGGCGCTAGTGCAGTGACCAGGACACGTACCCACAACTAGCTTCCCAACTGCAGACACGACCAATTGTATATGTAGGGACGCCTGGCCAAGCCGGAGGTAACATGGGGATTCGAACCGGCGATCCCCGTGTTGGTAGGCAACGGAATAGACCGCCATGCCACCCGGACGCCCCTGGTATTTATTCCTATGTATAAGAGGGTGGGCAGTGGAAGAACAAAGGCTGTGATGGGACACCTGGTGGAGAACATAGATGAAGGCCTCTTGGAGTTTCACTAAATGGTGCACAAATGGCTTAACTCACCAGATTCTTGGTGTCTCAGTGAAAACTTACTGCAACAAGCGTGCATCCCTCTGAGAGCTGCATGGTTGTCCCGACACACCACCGTCCCTCTCTCTCTTCACATCCCATTCTAGTATGGGAATCTGTGTGTGTGTGTGTGTGCGTGCGTGCGCGTACGCGTGCATGTTTGCAGAGGCTGGGATAGTTTCCTCCAAGTATGATTGCACAGCAGGAGCTCAACCCCATGGAAAGGGGGCACAGCATAGAGTGGCAATATACACACACATATACAATATCCATCAACACATATTTACACACACACACACACACACGTATACATGCCCACCAGCGCAAGCAACGCGGTTCCCCCTCTCATAGCCCAGGGAGTGTTATAGTAAGAGCGATTTCGGGTCTCCCGACGCCCTCGGTTTAAGGAACTGATCTAAGCTGTTTCCAGTCGGCATTAAATATGCATTAGCCGCAGCCTTTCATGTAGGAGCTGAGCTGTGCTTTGTGTCAGAATTCCTGGGGATATTTTCTGATACGCGCGGCTCGCCTTTTTTTTTATCTCCGTATTTTAATTAAGAAGGAGAATGAGTTTTGTGAGAAAGGCAGCTAATCTTTATTAATTGGAATTTCTGGACCGCTGGGCCGCTCCGGGGCTCGTCTCGAAACATCCGGGCGAGGGGCCGCGAACCCCTCCGCCCGTGATCCGCCTTTTTCTTCTTCTTCTTCTTCTTCTTTTCGTCAATTAACCTCCGAAGTCTCGCAGAAACCTGCGGAAGTGACGAACGGTGAAGTGCAAGGCGCGCGGTGAACCCTGGGTGTCCGTTGCGATCAGCGTCCGCTCAGCCGTGAGCCGCCATTCCGGGTGAGCGGCGCTGAGCGGCGACCTCGCAGCTGACAGGCCCCCATTACTCACCTCTTCTGTACGCCAGCCCCTGCACCGGCCCTGGGCCTCCATTTTGGTTGTGTCTTTTGTTTGCACGTGGTGATCAATCACATTTAAAGCGTGTGTGCGCGGTTGATACGGCGCACCGCCGTGTCGTCTCTGCAGCCGCCCGGCGCTGCTATCCCGGGTGGTGTCTCTCCTTTCTCGTGAACTCTGTGTGCTCCGGTGAAACCCACCTACTCCTGGTCCTTTGGCGCGCCCCCTTCTATCTGTAATTACAAGGCGGAAAGGAGTGAAGTGCAGACCAAAGGGAGACGGAGAAGAAAAGATCGGCATGTGCGTCCATATTTCAACCGGAGGCTGGCTGACAGCAAGGCAGGTGCAAAGCATCTGAAAAGCCAGAGGTTTGTGTGTGTGTGTGTGTGTGTGTGTGTGTGTGTGTGTGTGTGTGTGTGTGTGTGTGTGTGTGTGTGTGTGTGTGTGTGTGTGTGTGTCCTCATAAGTGACTAGCCGGGCATGTCGGAAGGGATATTTTCAGCAGGCACATGTTCGTAGGTATTTCTCTTCATAGGTCAAACCACACTTCTGCTATTCTGAGTCTCCTCTTGCACTTCTCTTGGTTTTTGCTGCAGTTTTTGACTGAAAAAGAAAAAAAATTCATCAGTTCAGTCCTGCCGGCATGCACCGAGGCTGTGATATCACTGTGGTTGTTTGGCTGGTTTTTGTTTTTTGGTGCAAATCTCACACCGTCACTCACCCTTCCTCGATTTCTTTGACTGGTAATCTAAATGCCAGTGTTTTGTGAGTTGTAGCCCATGCCAAGGGGTTGTCCGTGGGCTCCCGCTGGCTGCAAATGGACAAGATTGGAACCTGTTGCAGTAATGGGGTCTCTGACCCGGTGTGGCTATCACGGATAGTGCTGTCCGTGTGGGTGTGTGTGTGTGTGTTTACAAGGGAGGATGTGGAATAGATGATGGGTGATTTTGTTTATATCTGTGTGTTTGTGTGCGTGCGTGCACACCTCTGTGTGCAGTGATGTATGAGACGGCTGCCTTCCAGCACAGCCTCAAGGGCACGGCTGCACTGCCATAAACAAGCAGGCTTGGTTATCAGTAAGGCAGTAAGTATTGATTCATTTAAATGGCGACCGCATTACACTCGTAAATACACATTGATCACACGTCGTTGGGTTGATACCCTTCGATTGGGTTTGAAAAATGTTTACACCGCTAGGAGATGGAGAGATGAACAAATATTTATGAATTCTGATTTATCACCCTTTGGTCCCCTATCAAAATAAGCTCTTTCCCCCAAAATACTAAAAGCTTAAGTAATGTGGTGACATGAAATGTGCTATAATTAACTTTGCTGTGATTTGCTGTCAGAGTAGTGCTTTTATTAAACTGAGTCCCTCAACTGCTGAATAATTACATTATTATGGCGTCACGCCCTTTTAGAATGCTTCTTTAAGTCAACACTCCAGTTCAGGGGTGTCTGGGTAGGGTAGCGGTCTGTTCCATTGCCTACCAACACAGGGATCGCCGGCTCGAGTCCCTGTGTTACCTCTAGCCTGGTCAGGCATCCCTACAGACACAATTGGCCATGTCTGTGGGTGGGAAGCTGGATGTGTGTATGTGTCCTGGTCACTGCACTAGCGCCTCCTCTGGTCGATCAGGGCGGCTGTTCGGGGGGGAGGGGGAATAGCGTGATCCTCCCACGCGCTACGTCCCCCTGGTGAAACTCCTCACTGTCAGGTGAAAAGAAGCAGCTGGCAACTCCACATGTATGGGAGGAGGCATGTGGTAGTCTGCAGCCCTCCCCGGATCGGCAGAGGGGGTGGAGCAGCGACCGGGACGGCTCGAGAGAGTGGGGTAATTAGCCAAGTACAATTGGGGAGGAAAAAAAAGGGGGGGGAATTATTGCAGATTATAGCTACATACATTTCTAAACCCCAAAACCTATAAAACCAAGAACCTCCAGTTTTTCCAGCAGCCCCGGGACTCGTTCCCTCGTAGTGTGACCCGTCGGTCGTGTTACAGTCCATCGATAGAAAACAAAACGTCATCCACACCAGCGTAGACCACAAACACCATCTCTGACCCTTTTCCACTGCAGCCCCAACCACCGGACCCTCCGGACCACCAAATTCTGCGAATGTTGTGGTCACAATGTCTGCAAAGTGCACGACGGCCCATTAACTTGTGGCGTCCTCTGGTAATTTAATAATGCATGTTTTTTTTGGGGGGGGCGGGGGGGTTCTTCCTTTGACTGTAACCCCCTTCCTTTGTGAAGGCCTTAACGGGACAGATTGGGCCCGAGGTTCCAGCGCTGACAGCTCTGAAGTGCTTTACAGCCGTCTTCGGCCGAGTCAGCGTTCGTTAGTCGATGAACTGTCTCACCCCAGGTCTCATTTCGTTTCTCCTCCGCAGCTTACGCTCCCACCTCCGCCTCGTTTCCCCCCACGCAGCTGCGGTGCCTTCACGGGAAGTGTTGATCAGTCCGACGCTAGGACGCCACGCTCGCGGTGGCTGTACATAATCACATTTGTGACACACAGAGCCAGTGAGAGGAGGTGAGAATTGAATTTTTGAACCCTTGTTTTATTGGTCTGATATGAACACCCCTCGGCATACGGAGGAGTGGTGCGCTCCCTCCGTTTCCCATAAGGGAGAAATTGAATCGCTAAGTTGAGGGGGAGACGTGTTGAGAGTAAAATGGACTTCGCTTACCTGAAGAGACGATGGACATCGTCTGTCGTTCGTGGTGTGGACGTGCACGTCTTTACCAAATGCCTTTCTGAAAATCAGAGGCAAAGTTTGGCCTGTTAATTAGAAAGCCCTACTGAGGGCTGGGCAATGATCCGATATTGTCTTTTCTAATCTGTCACTGGTATCATATCAGGATGAAGTTCAGATATTCTCATACCAGGATACACAATTTTGCTGTCTAAATTCATGAAAGTGAGAATCCACTGCCTAAATATTTTCCCAAAACAATCTGGGGGGAAAATTGTTTATTTACTTATTTATTTTGGATGTTTTCCCCCTTTTTCGCCCAATTGTATGTGGCCAATTACTCCAGAGACAGGACAGGGGTGTAAATGTGCAGGTGGGTGAGACTTGCAGACGATAAAACTGAAGAGTGAGACAGGACAGGGGTGTAAATTAGCAGGTGGGTGAGACTTGTAGAGGATAAAACTGAAGAGTGAGACAGGACAGGGGTGTAAATGAGCAGGTGGGTGAATCCGAGCCGTCCCAGTCGCTGCTCCACCCCCTCTGCCGATCTGGGGAGGGCTGCAGACTACCATATGCCTCCTCCAATACATGTGGAGTCGCCAGCCGCTTCTTTTCACCTGACGGTGAGGAGTTTCACCAGGGGGATGTAGTGCGTTGGAGGATAACGCTATTCCCCTCAGTCCCCCCCCCCCGGACAGGCACCCCGACCGACCAGAGGAGGCGCTAGTGCAGTGACCAGGACACATACCCACATCCGGTTTCCCATTCGCAGACACGGCCACTTGTGGTTGTAGGGACGCCCGACCAAGCTGGAGGTAATATGGGGATTCAAACCTGCGATCCCCGTGTTGGTAGGCAACGGAATAGACCGCCATGCCACCCAGATGCCTGGGAATAATACAATATTATATTTTCTCGTCTGTCATTGGTATCATATCGGGATGAAGTTCAGATGTTGTCATACCAGGATACACTATTCCATCCACCCATCCGTACATCCATCCATTATCCAACCCGCTTATCCTGCTCTCGGGGTCACGGGGTCGCTGGAACCTATCCCAGCAGTCATTGGGCAGCAGGCGGGGAGACACCCTGGACAGGCTGCCAGTCCAGGGGTGATACACAATTTGCTTGTCTGAATTCATAAAAATGAGAATCCACTGCCTAAAATGTTTCCCAAAACGGTGTGAAATGTTTTGGGGGAGTATTTTTTAAAACCAGTTCTGGGTTGATATCCTACTCTGTGTCACCAGACAGCTTAATGTGGTGAGTCTCCGCTGGGTTCTTAAACACGCATATCAAAGCAGACGTTGAAATATGAATCGGTATGATGTAAAATTCCCTGTGAATATCGTGATGATAGTTTTTTTTTCCACCCAAATCATCCCGCTCAAGCTCTGCTGTCCCCAGAGTTCGAATCCCAGCCCCTTTTCTATAAACCCTTATCTTGATGTTAAAATCAGCGCATTCCATCCACTTTCCGTCACTCTTTCCATTTTCAAAAGCTGCAACTAATTTCTTCCTGAACCCTCAGGTCAGCGTGTCATGGCTATATGGCTTTCCATTGTTTTCACCGTGCTCCTCAGAAATCGTTGATAATACCAGCGCACGTTTTAATAGACGGGGTCCTGAGAGCCGGGTGGTCCGTGATTCCAAGTGGAGTCGGCTTGCAGGCATCTTGAGCAGAGAGAGCAGCGGAGAGCTCGATCTGTCTTCATATCCTTTTAATTACGCACAGCTGGCTGAGCTCCAGTCTCCGGAGACCAACACACGCACACACAGACGCACACACACCAGCACCCAGCAGCCCCTCCACTGGCAGCTCAATATCACCCTACCTAAACACCCCCGGGGGAGGGGAGGGGGAGAGGGAGGGAGAGGGAGAGACATCACAGGCATCGTGAGAGGGCTGTGCAGGGTTAATGCAGCAGACACGTACGCAGGAGCCACAGGCAGCTGTCAGTCACCTCACTGCAGTTTGACTGACAAACCCAAAACAATCGAGGATCAAGAGCACGGGCTTTCAGCACATTATGCAGCCCAGGCTGAAAGATCCAATATGTTGGGGAAAGGGAGCACCTCGCAGATGAACATTACCCGGGATTTCCTCCTAAAGGAGAGCGACTTATGAATAAAATGTCAACTCTTCACTGCTCATTTTCTGACGTTTGAACTGGAGTGTATGTTTTGGACTTTCCCACCGCAATGCTAATGGACCACAGTGCACAGCTCTCCCTGAAGAGTGAAATCTGATATAGCTGTATTGTGTGTCTGTGTGTGTGTGTGTGTGTGTGTGTGTGTGTGTGTGTGTGTGTGTGTGTGTGTGTGTGTCTGTCTGTCTGTCTGTCTCATGACTGAAATCTGTCACTGGTTCACCTCAGCAATTAGCCGACAAGGATGATTGTTGGTAGGTAACGTGACTGGACAGACATGGTGTACAGCCATATCTGTGGCTGATCGATCAGGCACACGGATGTGTATCGGCTTAACACACTGTTCTGTTGGTGTGTGTTTGTGTGCGTGCATGTGTGCATTATGGAAAGTGCTATGCTTCAGGCCTGTTACATATACTACATGCTCAAGGCTCAGCGTTTTCGGTTTTTATTTTTCAAAAGCCGTCCAGCGTGCCGAGTTTCACCACAAGAGGACACCGTTACATAACCTCACACGAACAGGAACAACGTTTGGATCTGTGGAAACATAAAATCCGGGTGAAAATCTGGGTATTTTTTGGTGAAATTTGGTTAAAAAAAAACCAAATACGCTGAGCCTTGTACATGCTCATGCATATATACCTCACACACACACACACACACACATTCGGTTTCTTTTTCGTCTTGGTCTCATGCATGCAAAACGTGTGCGCACACACCACTCTTTCATCCCCACATCCTCCGACAGTTCACGGAGAATTCGATCGCTACCGCCGGGGGAATAGGGCCCGCTCGCTCGGGGGGCGTCTGAGCGGTGTAACCTCCTGGCAATGTCAAGGTTAAGGAAATGTGTCAGTCTCCTTATTCCATCTCTCGTGCTCTCCCCGCTTAATGACTAGAACAGGGAGCATTTTCCCACAGCAAGGCTCGGCCAAACGAGCCCAGAGGAGATGGGAGGGAGGGAGGGGGCGGGGTGAGAGCCAGGCTGTAATCACAAGCAATCATCAGCTCCTCACACTGGGGACTCCGCTGCTCCGGCCTGTCCAGCGCACTGACCCAACCCAACCCCGAACCTGTGATGGGAAAGAGAGAGACTAAAGAGAGCCAGCCATGGAGGGGGGGGGGTTGAGGAGGAAAATGCTGATTATACTCCTCCGCTTGCTTTCTGCTATCAGACAGAACCTGTACTCTGTCAGAGAAGAGAGGAGGGCCAAGGTCAATAATGGAGTTATTGGCAGGGGGTTGCATTAACCGGGAATTTTCCATCATTTTCCGAATTTAAAAAGCATTAACAGGTAACTCCCAGTACCATCCATCATTTTCACAAAATCAACATCAAGGCATCGGCTTTGCTGACTTTTTGAGAGAACTGATTTATATTTCTGTCGAGTACTGTTTGGTCCACGATTTAAGCTTCTTTTAGTTTTCTAACGGCCATTTTATTATTTTTTGACATCTCCAAGAAATTAAACATTTATATTGAACAAATTTTGGCAGCATGCTGGTGCAGTGGTTAGCATCCGGGGTTCGAGCCGGGGGGGTTGTCCAACCTTGGGGGTCGTCCCGGGTCGTCCTCTGTGTGGAGTTTGCATGTTCTCCCCGTGTCTGCGTGGGTTTCCTCCGGGTGCTCCGGTTTCCTCCCACAGTCCAAAGACATTCAGGTCAGGTGAATCGGCCATGTTAAATAGTCCCTAGGTATACATGTGTCGGTCCTGTGATGGACTGGCGGCCCATCCAGGCCTGCCACTCAATGGCTGCTGGGATAGGCTCCAGCATCCCGCAACCCCCAGTTGGGATAAGCGGCTTGGATAATGGATGGATGGATATTTACAAATCAAGAAGGACAGACAAGAAGCCATCTTTTACTGAAGCATTATTGGAACATGGCCTATGTGGTCGATGCTGTTTGTGCAAAGTAGGCTCTTAGCATGTGAGGTTCCAGCATGAATCAGTTGTCATAATATTTCTGTAACTTTCTTGTTAATCACAGCCATGGTAACGCCTGTTGTGGCCTTGGCATTAAGCGTTATAATTCACACATACCGATATTATATTTTGCATTGAATTTGTGTAAGTGTGAAAAGACAGATATGATTAATTGCTGCACATCCCCTGGTTATTGTCCATGGCTGGTGGCTTGTCTCCTAATCAGGCTGATTCCAATACACAACATTCCTTGATAGAGAATCCCCTGAGGAAGATCCTGTGACAAAATGCCACAGGTGCCCTACATAGAAGGCTGGATTTGGTGTCAGAGGGCAAAGGTTAGTTCGAGGTTACTAAGTGGGAAAGCTACATCGTGGCTGAACCTCTGTAGTGGGCCAACAGCCCCTCCAGAGGGCACACCAGTGAAGCAGACCCACTCCCTAACCCCCTCACGGTGCTGATGAGTCCTGCTACACATGCTTAGACTACACTCCCACCGAGCAAAACTGAGTATGACCGTCTTAGTATCATCCGTTTATAATCATTTCATGTTGGATATGTGTGGGTGTGTTGTTTAAATCAGAAATTCTTGCAAGCTTCTTTACCTGCTGGTATTATATCCTGTAGGCCACTGCATGCCAGAGAAGGCCATAAGAAGAGCGTAGCATGGTGCAGTGGGCTGAGGCACGGTGGCTTCTCTAATCCTCAGGCTGAAGCTGTTGGAGCTCCACTTCTCCCAGCCTGCCCGTCTCCTTTCAACACACAACCAGCTCCAGCACGGCCTATGGCAGTAATACTAATATGGAGGAGACAACAGCGCTTCGTTTAGAGCCAAAGCCAAGCTAGGAGTAGCCACTATAACAGAGCAACGGCTTTACCCCAAAACCACCAATCTCGTCCACTGACCTTGATGGGCGAAAAATAACTTCTGCCACTCGAGCCGTGTGCGCATTGCGCCTGCCTTTTGGAGCTGTATAGTCTTCCATTACGGTATGTCGTGAAGCTGTATGAGAGGGAACGCTTGTTATGCTCCCTGTCTCGAACTTCTGGTCCTACGTGCTCTGTGGTTGAGCCTGGTTGTCTGCCTTTTACTGTGGTCTTTCATCACGTTCACTCCCCATTCTGGCATGTCTGCCTCTGTGTGTGTGTGTGTGCGTGTGCGTGTGTGCGCGTGCGCGCGTATTTGTGCGTGCACTTGTGCACAGATCCATGCCTGACTGAACGGAAGACCGGAGCTCTGCTGCCATCTAGCGGTGGCATGCAACTATTTTGATGAGCTCATACCTCTGAGAGGGCAGCAAAACAATAAGGGTGATGGCGTTTTTGTCTGTTTGTAAGCACTGAGCGTGTGTGTGCGTGCGTGCGTGTGTAGGTAGGTAGCTCATTAGGGAGTTACTATATTAGTGTAGCAGGTCAGTTCAAGTCAATGAGCGTGTGCTAATTCTCCTCGATTCCCCCTGTGCACTGCCACTTGTTACGCATTTGCATATAAATTACTTTAAATATGATGTTCCATTAAATTCCGTAACGGCCACTTGTTTAAAATTCATGAAGGCTGCCGAGTTTCCTGTGGACGCAGTCGAGCTGTCAAAAAATCCTCTGATGCGTTCAAATAGGCAGCAGGTGTGCGTGTGCATGCAAGTACTGTCAAGTGTGTGTTTTCGCCAATGTGTGTGTGTGTTTGTGCGCACCATCGGTAAAATGACTTTTTGTGAAATTCTCTCCAAATTCCACTCTGGGAAGCATCGGAGCCACCTCCACTCACCCCCACCTTTTCCCGTCTCCCTCTTGACACCCAATGCCAGATGGTACAGGGAAATGTGTGTGTACATGTGTTTGCCTGTGTGTGTGTGTGTGTGTGTGTGTGTGTGTGTGTGTGTGTGTGTGTGTGTGTTTGGTCTGGTCATCTCATTGTGCCGGTAATCAGTATTCTGGCCAGGCCTTTGGTCGGCGAGCAGACTGCCTGTCCGTTCCGTACCCCACAAACCGCCAGAGACAGTAAGGTCATCACTGAAAAGACCTCAGCTTCCCCCATAGCCCCCCACCCCCCCGCCCCCAACCCCGGGCTGCACACTCTGTACCCAGAGTGCCAGTTCTCCTCATCAGGAGCAGAATCCCTTCGCAACAAAGGCTCACACACAACAAAAAGCAAAAAAATGTGCGATGCGTGAACACACCGACGTGCACATAAATATTTGGCAAACACGCCTTTCTGAATGTGTACCCGTGATGTGTGCACCCATTACACACATACTTTCCCCTGTCGGGCTGTCTGTTGCTGGTGGGGGATCAGACTTTAGACAGACACTTGTTCAGCTTTAATTTGTGTCTGCCGGTTGATTGTGCGCCTCAGGGGAAGAAGGAGTGGTGCTTTGTGCTAACATTCAAGTAATTGAATGTCCTATTTAGATGCTGCTAATTGATTCTGGGGCTCTTCATGAGGCCTTTTTGTGTGTGTTTGGGAATTGTTTGTTGCTATTTGAGAGAGGGGGGAGAGAGGGAGAGAGATGAGATTAATATGTATATCAAATAAGATTGAATCAGTTCATCTGGACTCAACGTTTATTGAGAAAAACGTTTCCCCACTCATCAGCGACCTCTTCAGTCTCAACTGACTGCAGGTTTCCCCGCCCCTATAAACAACACAGTGGCATAACGACCGAAACCAGCAATCGGTTTCCTATGCAAATAAGGGCGTAGCCATTAACTAGAGTTACAATGGCCATGTGTACTGTTGACAGGATTGGGGAATGGTTGCAATCACAGCATTGTAAGATGGTGACAAATGTGCTCTTAGCCCCCCCCCCCTCGGTTCAGGGATGGTCGTCCCCTCTTCGCATTTGACTCCCTGTTCAAACCAGCATTCTTCCCTATCAAGGATGTGCACATCCTCATCCCTGAAAGAGTGGCCACTGGCCTGTAGATGGTGTAGACCGTGGAGTCCTGGCCTGATGTGTTAGCTCTTCTGTGTTGTGCCATCCTCTTGGCCAGCGTCTGTTTAGTTTCCCCCCATGTACAAGTCACGGCAATCCTCCCGGCACTTATCAGCGTACATTATATTGCTCTGTTTGTGCTGGAGGACCCGATCCTGGGGGTGGACAAACTTCTGGTGCAGTGTGTTTTGGGGTTTGAAAGCAGACAAACTGATTCAGGCAGCATGGTGGTGCAGTGGTTAGCATGGTCGCCTCACAGCAAGAAGGTCCTGGGTTTGAACCCCGGGGTTGTCCAACCTTGGGGGTCGTCCCGGGTCGTCCTCTGTGTGGAGTTTGCATGTTCTCCCCATGTCAGCGTGGGTTTCCCCCGGGGGCTCCAGTTTCCTCCCACAGTCCAAAGACCTGTAGGTCAGGTGAATCAGCCATACTAAATAGTCCCTGTGTGTGTGTGTGTGTGTGTGTGTGTGTGTGTGTGTGTGTGTGTGTGTGTGTGTGTGTGTGTGTGGGGGCCCTGTGGTGGCCTGGCGGCCTGTCCAGGGTGTCTGCCCGCCTGCCGGCCAATGACTGCTGGGATAGGCTCCAGTATCCCTGCGACCCCGATTCGGATAAGCAGCTGGATGAATGGATGAACTGATTCAACTTTCTGGGATTTTCTTACCTGGATTATTGAGCATGCATAAAGTTACAGAGAAATGTGTCCTTTTTTTTCTTCTTCTTCTTCTTTTTTTTTTGGGATTACATGTGGCATGAAGCTGTTAGGGGCTGTTTATTTTAAATGATGCTAAATGGAATTGAATCAGATGTTAAATTAAATTAGTTCATGAAAAATAAAACAACTAATGGAAAACAACAAGCCTGCCTGCCATTAATGAAAACTGAAGCACATGGCGCTGTGGATATTTCATGCCAATCCCTTCCTCTTCTCCCATCCGTCGCCGCGGCGAAAGAAGGGTTGAGCAAGAAATGGCCATGTGTGGAAAACATCATTTCATGAGTCATGGTATAATCTCTGCATTGTGATCCCTCACCCACCCCACTGTCGCCGCCGCCGCCGCCCCGTCACCGCCGCCGCCACGCCCGCGTTAATGAACCCAGTGCCTGCTCGGCGTCTGAGATTCATTCGTCCCGGTAATGCCGAACCCGTCGTATAAAAACTGCGGTTCTGTCTCCGCTGCGCCGTCGTGACGTGACCCCGGGGGCCTGGACGGTCACGTGGTTAACGCTAACTCAGCGAAAACGCCATAACACAGCCTCCGGCCACAGCGGCGCGAGCACCTTGATGTTAACTGCCATTGAGGACCTCGTTGCTTCACACATGGCTGTAATAAAAGGCTTTGTGTGTGTGTGTGTGTGTGTGTGTGTGTGTGTGTGTGTGTGTGTGTGTGTGTGTTTGCGTTGCGAGGGAGAGTGGGAAGCTTGTGCGTACGTGTCTACGGGTTGCACGCGGCCCTGGTGTGGTTACCTTTGACTCACCAGGAGGACATACAGGGAAGTATAATAAATTGGCTTGTTTGATTACTTAATACCAAAAGTTGACCTCATGTACAGGAAACATGCTTTTCCACCCACTTGAACCAAGAATGCTCACCGCATTCTCGCTGCGCACACGCTGTGTGTGTGTGTGTGTGTGTGTGTGTGCGCGCGCTTTCATATGTTTATGTGCTTTGTGTGCTGTGCACATCCCTGAGAGCTTCAGCAATTGCCGTTTCTTCTTTCTTTTTTTGTAATTCCTCCACCGTGTGTGTTTACGGGACCGCTCGCCCCTCGGCCGGTCTCTCGCTGTGTGTCCGGCAGGTCTAAACAGGAAGGAGGTCAGCTGTAATGTCGGTTTATACCGGAGATATATACAGGTTGGCCCCGTGAACAGCTGGGCCGACGCTGCTGTGTTTGTGCTGCTCGAATGAGACTTATCAGAAGTGTCTCACCATCCCACGGATATGTTCAGAGCTCTGCTAAGTGGGTCCCAGTCGAAGCCGAGGCCCGTGAACCCCGCAGTGTCGTGCTGCCGCTGCAGCCCGGCTACACGTGATGTGTCATGGCGACTTCCCATAAACATGTAACATTAAGGACGTCCCGGCGGCTTAATTCTCTCCTGCATAAATCAAGCTGTGTAATGATCCGGGAGCTTAAAGTGAGGGACTGTTTTCTATCTGCTACTGTCTCCATGTCTACCGAGCATCCCGCCGGCGTCTGGAACAGTCCTGTCAGAGAGGCGGACTCGGTTTGACCCGGCCTGGCGCAGCGTGTTGGGCATGAGCGAAACGGGTCGCTGCGGTGCTCATCCAAAGCCTGTGTCTGTCCGTCCCCCTTGTCTCTGTTCCCCGTCCCCACTGTTTTTTCCCCTTTTTCATTGATCTGTCCTCCTCTTGTGTAGCCTGAGGGAGTCCACGGGAGATGCAGAGCGCCAGAAACAGACTGACCCCCCCCTCCCCATTTAACGTCGAAAAACCCCAAACCTCACTGCTGAGTGACTCATTGAAATAATTGTTACTTTTAGTTGTATCGAGTTACTCTTTCTCCCTCTCTCTCTTTCTCTCTTTCTTTCTCCCTCTCTTTTTCCCTCCCTCTCTCTCCTTCTCTCCCTCTCCCTCTCTGTCCCTTGCTCTCTTTCTCTCTCCCTCCCTCCCTCTCTTTCTCTTTTTCTCTCTCTTTCTCCCCCTGCCTTTCTCTCCCTCTCCATCTCTCGCTCTCCCTCTCTCTCTCTTTCTCCCTCCCTCTCTCTCTCTTTCTCCCCCTCTCCCTCTCTGTCCCTTGCTCTCTTTCGCTCTCCCTCCCTCCCTCCCTCTCTTTCTCCCTCCCTCTCTCTTTCTCTTTCTTTCTCCCTCTCCCCCTCTCCCTCTCCATCTCTCGCTCTCTCTCTCTTTCTCCCGCTCTCTTTCTCGTTCTTTCTTTCTCTCTCCTTCTCTCTCTCGCTTTCTCCCTCTCTTTCTGTCCCCCCCCTCATTCTTTCTCTCTCTCACTCTCTCTCTGTCTCGCTTTCTCCCTCTCTCTCTTTCTTTCTCCCCCCTCTCTCTCTGTCTTGCTCTCCCCCCCCCCTCGATTTCTATCTTCTCTCTCGCTTTTCTTCTTTTTCCTCGGTCCAGTTTGGTATGTGAATTGAGTGAGGCCTTTGAGAGAAGGGGAGAGGGACGGGGGGAAAAGGGGTGAGATCAGGAAAAGAACGAGTGAGTTAGAGAGAAAGAGAGAGAGCGTGTTAAGGATGTAAAACTCGAGTACCCCTGTAATTTTCTGCTTGGTTCCTATGGTCGCCTGCAAGACCATGAAAGACAAATGAGTTGGTGGGGGACTGACCTCCCTCTTTTGCTTCTTGTAGCTAGTTCGGTCAGTGTGTGTGTGTGTGTGTGTGTGTGTGTGTGTGTGTGTGTGTGTGTGTGTATGTGTGTGTGTGTCTAATGTCTTGTCATGCATATGAACCCATATGACTTTATCTAAGTGTGTGTGTTTTTAAGAGCGACGGCAGAAGGGCACCACACTTTCTCACTGAGGGATAGTGTGTCCCACCCACGACCTCACAGCACTTTGTGTGTGTGTGTGTGTGTGTGTGTGTGTGTGTGTGTGTGCATGAGAAAGAGGTGGAAAAGGGGTGAGAGAGAGAGAGAGAGAGAGAGAGAGAGAGAGATGAGGAAAGGGGAGTGGACAGAGAGAGGAAGGCCACTGAAGGAGAGTCAGACCGACGGACCGCAGGACATCCAGAAACAGTTTGGAGAAAGGCAGAGAAAGAACAAGACATGTGGAGGAAATGCTGAGATCCCTCCCACTGCCAAATCAGAGTTAGCATAGCTTAGCTCATAGCCGCCCCCCCCACACACACACACACCACCACCACCCCCCTCCCATCAGCAGCCCAATGACTGGACCTCTCTGTGTGTCTGCTGTGTTGCGCTGCAGCAGGCATGCATTGTTCTCCACTGTACACTGCTCGCTGCTCCTGCTCCCCAAGAGCTAGCCTGTGTCGCTGCTGCAGGGAGCGCTAACCGGGAAGAGTCGTGCTGCCTTGTGGTGAGTACTCATGTTTAACCCGGGGTTTTTTTTCCCCCCCTCTTAAAGTGAGGCACTTGCCTGTCATTGATTTGTACACTTGGTCACAGACTTGCAGGTCAGTTGCATGTTGTAAATCTCCCCCGTCTGTTGCAGTCAGGGTCTGCTTTCGGAACAAAACGGGGGCACTCGCATGCCGTGAGCGGATACGTGGAGAAACGTAACGTGAATAAGCTGTTAGACAAAGTGTGGATTGTTCTCTCGGTGAGGGAAGTTCTCCGGCGTTGATGGCGAGCCAGGTCTCATCAGGTTACTGACTGACTGACTGACTGACTGGCTGGCGTCCCTGCTGCTAACTCGCTCCCTAGACGACTACATACACATACGTGCACGGCCCTACGCCGTCTGTGTGGGGTTATGCTGGCATGTGCATGTTCATAGCGTTGTGGTCGTGTCCACATGGGACTTGTCATGACGTTCTGCTGCTGGTGTCCTCGTGCCTGCCCGTGTCCATCTCTATCAGTCTGATTACGTCTTTTCTTCTGTGGTCCAGTTTAGCATGACATTGGGAATATGGGGATGGTATAGCTGTTGAGGGAGAGAGAGAGAGAGAGAGAGAGAGAGAGAGAGAGAGAGAGAGAGAGAGAGAGAGAGAGAGAGAGGTAGATTGAAGGGATCCCACTTCATTACTATTTATTGTCAGTCTCCCAGGTCCTTATTGATTTCCTTCCCTTCGGTCGTTGACTGAGAACAATAGTCTCGCACCCGTCCAAGACCACTAATAAATAAGCCGGCTAAATATCAACACCAAATCTCTTGATGTTGTTCATTGATTCACTCTTGTCAACAGATGTGTGCACGCACACACACAGACACACACACGCAGGCACAAACAATCATGCCTTGTCCTCTGGAAGGGCTCCATTGTTCAACATCTATAGCTGTTTTGTATGTTTGTGTGTGAAAACAAGGGTCCTGGACAATAAAGTCTATCACTGAGGGGATGTGGATATCACTCTGTCTTTGTCCTCGCTCTCCTTCTCTCTCTCTCTCTCTCTCTCTCTCTCTCTCTCTCTCTCTCTCTCTCTCTCTCTCTGTCCAAGTCTCTCGCTCTCCGTTTTCCTGTCCAAGTCCCCCGTCACATCTGGATACCCCCACCAGCTGACAAGGAACAAGGGAGCGGATGGAGAAGGAAGGGGGTGTGGAGGGGAGATGCAGAGAGGGATAGAAATGAGAGGAAGGGGGGAGTCCGCTCAAGCCAAAAGTTCCCAACTGTAGATTTCCTGTTGCAATGAAGAAAGAATGGCGCGCACAATATCCTGGGGATTGCCTGCTATAGGAGCACTGCAGACAACAAACAAAAGGAAAAACACACACGCACGCACACACACACACACACACACACACAAAGCCCTCATATAGGCAAACACTTGTGTCGATTCTATTTTCTCACACATGGCAGGACATACGCTTACATTTGTATGCGTAGTAGGGACAAAAACATATGGACTGTTCGAACCCAAAAATACCGACACACACACAAATACCCACACATATTTGGCAAAGGCAGGAGAGCCATAATAAGCCAGAACAAACTGGAAGCGTCTCTGTGTTTGTAGGGTGGAAGAGTTAACGCAGTGGGAACCGTTATTGGTTCAGAGTCTCCGTGTCTGGCAGATTGGGGAGAGAGTATGTCGGTGGATGCTCGATGTCAGACTGACTCTTTTCTGCTCAGCTACATGAGGTTCAAAGTTCTGCCCTTTGCTTTTTGCCCATCGCTGGACATTGACCGCAGCGGGACGCCGTAAAGCTCCGGTTATAATAAAAATCTATGCCGCCGATGAAATGATTTTTCCCTGATTTTGGTATTCTTCTCCATATGACCTCATTGCACTGCCAGCTGCAACTGTATATGCCAGCTGCTGGGCTGTTCCCGAGCGCTGGACAACCACCCTTTTCCTACATACCCATGCCAGAGCGGGCGGCGCGCCATCTGCAACAGGTGGTTGTTGACATCATTAACGTCAGGCATTAAGCAGCGCGGCGAGGATACGTACACGTTTGACGAGGGAGGGCACAGAAATCCCCCACCATCCAGTCTGCTCCAGTGGTTCTTATGTCGGACAGCACAGATCATTCACCAGCACCTAGGTACTGTGTCAGAGAGAGAGGGGGAGGGAGAGAGAGAGTGTGGGAGTGGAAGTGGGCAGTGATCGTGACAATGATAAAACACCAGCCTTCATTTCCTTCACATATCCTCACAGGGACTGTTTGACAGTGCAATCTCTGCCATATGTGCATTTGTGATCCAGCCATCTCCCTCTGTGTGAGGCCAGTGCAGCTGGTCTGTCTGTTTCTCTCTCTCTCTTCCGCTCTCTCTCTTTGTCATTTTCTCACTCTATTTTTTTTTTTTTTTTTTTTTTTAGCTTTCGGTGTGACTGTGGTGGTTCTTTACAGCCGAGCGGCGATAATGTCATGCTGCAGGTGGCAGGAGTGAAGCTGAGGTCAGTGTCGAGTGTGGTCGTAATGTCTTCCACGCCATCTCTTGTGTGGTCCTTGCTGATGCAAGTTTAGCGACAGTTTGTGCAATTCTCTCCCGGAAACCTCTTTTGTCTTTTCGGGTTTAGCCCCTCGACAAGCGTATGGCTCGAGTGCAGTGTTAGACTCACGAACACGATACGAGAGTCGGTCATCGATACCGTCCTTTCATCTGTCACTGTGAAAGAACGCCTCTGTACGGGCTTGGTCTTCTAAGTGGTCTGAAGTCACTGATACACAAGTCCTAAGTGATGTACACTGATGAGTCAAAACATTGCGACCACTCGCAGGGAAACAAAGGCACATGGTAGATTAGATGGTAAGCAAACAGCTGGTTGTCGTAGTCACCGTGATGGATGCAGGAGAAATGGGCAGGAGTAAAGACCTGAGCAACCTTGATGAGGGCCAAATCGTTACGGCCAGACAACTGGGTCAGAGCATCTCTGAAACGGCAAGGCTTGTGGGCTGCTCCCGGTCAGCAGTGGTGAGTACCTACTGACAGTGATCCGAGGAGGGACAAACCACAAACTGGCTACAGGGTGTCGGGCGCCCAAGGTTCATCGATGCGTGAGGGCAGCGGAGGCTATCCCATCTGGTCCGAAAAGACAGAAGGTCTGCTCTGGCACAAGTCACCGAAAATGTTAATGGTGGTTACGGGAGGAATATGTCACAACACATGGTGCATCGCCCCCTGCTGCTTCTCCCTTTACCTGGGCAAGTGATGGCACCAGGATGCACTGTGGGAAGAGGACAAGCCGATGGAGGCAGGGTGACGCTCTCGGCAATGTTCTGCTGGGAAGCCCTGGGTCAGGCCATTCATGTGGACGCCAATTTGACATGTGCCACCTACCTAAACATCGATGCAGGCCAGGTGCACCCCTTCATGGCAACGGTACTCCCTGATGGCAGTGACCTCTTTCAGCAGGATAATGCGCCCTACTACACTGCACACATTGTTCAGGAGTGGTTTGAGGAACACGATTAAGCGTTCGAGGTGTTGCCCTGGCCTCCAAATTCTCCAGATCTCAACCCGATTGAGCATCTGAGGGATGTGCTGGACCGACAAGTCCGATCCACAGCGGCTCCACCTCACAACTTACAGGACATGAAGGATGTGCCGCTGATGTTTTGGACCACAGGACACCTTCGGCGATCTTATGGAGTCCGTGCCTCGGTGGTTCGGCGCTGTGTCGGCAGCGCACGGAGGACCGACAGCGCGTTAGGCAGGTGGTCATAATGTTTTGGCTCATCCTCATGTGACGGTCATTTCAACATCAGTGGTTAGGCGTTCTTCCAACATCCCTTAAGAAGGTCTGACTCGGGGCAGTACATGTGAGCTTTTCAGCACACAGGAGATAAGAGGAGCAGAGTGTGTTGACGTGTTGCGTCTGCGTCAGTCTCTGTAACAAAGTACCAGTTTGTTGTGATCGTAGCAACAAAAGTCAGTCAGCAGTGATTGTCCGCCCACTAGGTCCCACGACGAAAACGAGAGGGGTTGACAGCACTCGGCCCGTGTCCAAGGCCTGGACCACATTACAGTGAAACCACCCCAGAAGACAAAAGGAATGTTCGAACTGCCCCAGCTGCCTCAAAATGCTCCTATGTCATAAATAAACTGCAGTGTAGCGCAAATATGAATATTCCCTTTCTGCTCCAGACAAAGCGAGGGAGGGAGGGACGCAGCGACGTGCTGTCCCCGAACAAGCAGTTTGCAGAAATGTCCAAGCTTTTTCAATCTGATCGGCTTAAGAAAGTGAGCCGCACGCCATTTTGAAACGCACAAGCCAGACGAGCCTCGACAGAGAAGTAAGTAAATGAACGTGGAGTGGGAAATAACGGGGAGACGGTCAGGAGGGGGATGAATCAACGCACATCGCCGGCGTCCGACCAAACGGACGGGTCAGCGTATGTCTCGTCACCTGGAGAGCGTGGCGTTCATCGTTTGCGGAGGGGCCTTTATTTGCATTGCGAGAGCAGCATCTCTGATTTCATTTCTCTGTGAAAATGATTGAATACACATGTAAAGTTTCCCCTCGCTCCTTCGGCTCCCCTCATCCGGCCACCCTCTTTTATTTTAGGGCCAACGGGGTCTTGAGCGAAACGCTGCGGCGCTTACCCGCCTCAAGTTTTTTCATCTCTGACCGGTGTTTTTTTTACCTTTCTTGGTGTTTTTTTTTTTTTAATCTTCTCTTGGCTCTTGAATGAGGAACATGCACACACAGACATGCACACCCCTGTTGGTTAAAATATGAGGGATTGGTCAATGTCAGCACACCCACTGCAAGACGGACTACCTGAGGGGCTGGTGGGGGGCTAAATGCTGATCAGAACTAACAGAATACCAGCTCTCACGGATCAATAGTCTTCTTATTTATGGTGAGCAAAAATGACCACGTTTCAGCTTAAAAGCCATCATCATTTTAGCTGAAACGCACTTTTTTTTGTTGTTGTAGGACCCTCCCCCCTTTCATCCCAAAAGTATCCGGCCAATTACCTCGTTCTTCTGAGCCGTCGCTGCTCCACCCCCTCTGCCGATCCGGGCAGTGCTGCAGACTACCACATGCCTCCTCTGATACATGTGGAGTTGCCAGCCGCTTCTTTTCACCTGACAGTGAGGAGTTTCGCCAGGGGGACGTATCACATGGGAGGATCACGCTATTCCCCCCAGTTCCCTTTAACCCCCGGACAGGCGCCCTGACCGACCAGAAGAGGCGCTAGTGCAGCGACCAGGACACATACCCACATTCGGCTTCCCACCCGCAGACACAGCCAATTTTGCCTGTAGGGACACCCAACCAAGCCGGAGGTAACACAGGGATTCGAACTGGCGATCCCTGTGTTGGGAGGCAACGGAATGGACCGCCACACAACCCGGATGCCAACCATCATCTTTTGCGTGGAAACGCATTTGTTGTTGCCTACAATAAATAAGAAGACTATTCATCTGTGAGTGCCGGTATTCTCTTTGTTTTGCCACAGCCGTGCAGCCGGTACAGTGTTGAGGATTTGGACCTGTGGACGCTTTTACTTTTCAGTATATGAGAACTAGAATCACGTTTATTGGCCATGTAGGTTTGCACAAACGCGGCATTTGACTGGTTTCGTGGCTGTCTCGGTGTACTTAACATAGAATAACAACACAACAATATCTGCTAAATGCTGATGCAATGCAGTGACATACAGGGACACGCTATAACAGTGAGCAAGTTACACCTCACGAAAGCCTGCGGAGTCTTAAACACGTCTGTGGTGCGGTCTCTGTTACTACTCTCACTTGCACGTCAGGCTGCAGCTCCAGTGTGTTTACCCAAGGCCCCGCAGTGCTCCCACCATCATGAACCTCGTCGTGCCAGTTTGGAAATAAGTGTCGTTGCTCTCCGTTGCCACAGTTGGTTTTCATCACGGAGAGACATTTCCTTGGATGTTCCTGGGACATATTTTTGTGTGAACTCCCAGTTTTCCCTTTTTTTTGAATGGAATGTTGGGTCCAGAATATTTGGTATTTCGTCAGCAAATGACTGACTGAAGTGCATAAATATTTACTGTCACTTCGCTGCAACTTGCCAATGTTCAGGCGACCCAGTCTGCAAGTAGACCGTACACGACTGTAACATCAGTCCGATAAATGAGACAAGTTGGGTATGCATATGTGAAAGGGATAAGAAGCGGCCAGCGAAGAGGCATGTGCGTGATCTGAGAAAATCCTTCCTTTCTCGCACAGTGCCGACAGAACAAAGGGGAAAAGTCCTCATTACTTGACTTTCATTTGTATTTAAGAGGCACACATGGCGTCGTCAGTTCAAATGACCTGCAGCTGACTATAAACCCATTTATCCTGCAGCCTGCCTGCTTTCACCAGGCTTCCAACATTGTACAAATGACATAGTTCGTGCTACCACTAAACAGAGAGGTTGTAGATCTGCTGGCTATATATATATATATATTTTTTTTTTAAGAGAGCAGAAGGGGTCTGAATATATGTGAATAAGGATAGCTGTTGTGGAGGTGTTGTTGTGGTGAAGAGGGAGCTGAGCTGGAAGGCAAAGCTCTCAGTTTACCAGTCAGTCTCTGTTCCAACCCTCACCTATGGTCATGAGCTTTGGGTAGTGACCTAAAGGGTGCGATTGCGGACACAAGCGGCTGAAATGAGTTTCCTCCGTAGGGTGTCTGGGCTCAGCCTTAGAGATAGGCTGAGGAGCACGGACATCTGGAGGGAGCTCGGAGTAGAGCCACTGCTCCTTCGCGTCAAAAGGAGCCAGTTGAGGTGGTTCGGGTATCTGATTAGGATGCCTCCTGGGTGCCTTCCTTTGGAGGTTTTCCGGGCACGTCCAACTGGGAGGAGACCCCGGGGTAGACCCAGAACTCGCTGGAGGGACTACATGTCCAATCTGGCCTGGGAACGCCTTGGGATCCCCCAGGAGATGCTGGAGGTCGTTGCTGGGGAGAGGAATGTCTGGAGTGCCCTACTTAGCCTGCTGCCACGGCGACCCGACCCCGGAGAAGCGGCTGATGAGATGAGCTGAAGGATAGCTGTGTGGGTATTAATATGAAAACATGCATACAGAGGCCTCCTGTCGCCACAAAGTGTTTGCAAGTAGAGCTCATGAGAAGCAGTCCTACCCCAAGTCTATGCCCGTTTCCTCCCTCTGTCCCTAGAAATTACCACTGCCCTCCACAGTTTTGTCCCCATCATGTTTTATTTCAATAACAGCTCTGTCCCCGGGGTAATTCTATGTCTATTTTTATGTATTTTCATGAAGGCTGGTATTAAAAGCTCATTAAATCTATTCTGAAGCGAGTCGGAGGCCAGGTACAACTCACAAGTAGCGTCCACGCGCTGAAGTCTGCAGCAGTCACATCGGGATGCAAGGATGACAGTTATGCGTTGAAATAAAGAAAGGAAAAGATCACTCCCTGATTGCAGCGCGGCTGTGTGTGTGTGTGTGTGTGTGTGTGTGTGTGTACAATGAGCACTGATTACTGCTGGCACTGCTGCCCCATTTCCCTGGATGCAAAGCATTGACTGGCACAGCGGGACGCACAGGAAGAACTGCAGGCACACTAGACATATGGCACACGATACACAAGCACAGATACATACACACACACACCACCTGACAAATTTGCTGGCTAATCTCTGTCTTTGACCTTTGTGTAATCTCTGAAGCAGTGGATCTTTTTTTTCCTCTCTTTACAAATATATTATATTGGCGTTAGAATTTAAGGCCCTTTGTGGTCTTTCTGAAATACACTTATGGACCAGACTTTATCATGGATGACTGACCAAACTAATGGTTTTCGGGACGACATTGCATGGTGAAATACAGACTACTCTCACAGTGATAACATAGATGATACGTCATCATGCAAGCTTCGCACAAAGGCGAGCGTTTTCCTGTTTGTGTTGCCCGTGGCAACGGCTTGGCGAGCGATGGCGGTGATGTCATTTCGGTGATGTACGACTGCCGGAGCGCAAAGGGGGTGACCTCAGTGCAGGGGAGTCCCGGGGGGCTCATATCAGCATGGGCCAGCACTCCTTGTCAGGACTTTCTCACAGTCTGTCTCTGTGCTAACTACACTCAAACCCTAATAACCCCCCCCCAACCCAACTGCACACTCACACACACACACACACACACACACACACACACACACACACAGATGCACACTTCCAACCCCTGAACCCCTTCATACCTAAACCAAACATGACGAAGGCCTCTGACATGCACATGTGATGTGTACTGTACATACACAACGAAAGCATGCACACCATCACAAAAATGAGGGGGGTGGGATGGATCACAAGAGGACAACTTTGAAGGGAAATTGAATCCAGGACCACATATTGTGAAACAACTTGAAATAGTCAGCGCCGACTATGCTGCAGTCCAAATGTAGCGGGGTTGTGCCGAGTCTATATCAGGGCTTTGTTTATTCTCATCGCTGATGTTTTCAGGATTCGGCCTCTGGCACGTCTCCTCTGTGGCTATGCCGCCATGGTCAGTATAAGTAGCTACACTCTCTGGTCTTTTTCTCGCACCCATCCATTAGTGCTGTTGCTGTCCACACACGTCAGAGCGTCTTTTTTTCCTACGCTGCAAGTCGCAGGACTGCGGTGATCTTTTTCTGGCATGAAGCCAACGCTCATCCTTCTGCCTCAGAAAGGTGGCCCGTGGCCAGGCCAGCAGAGTGCTGTCCAGTCTTTGCCTCTGACTCAAGCTTCAGTCACTCCACAAATGAATGGTTGCCTCTTCCCCAGGGCAGCTGTGCTACCAGCCATGGATGGAAAAATAATCGTGGACACACCAACCACAGCCATCTTACAGAGAAGGAATTTGTGTGTTTGTTTGCATGTGTGAGTGGGTGCGTTGCGTGCATGTGCTCATCCGTATGTGCTAGTGTGCATGTATATGCCTGCGCGTGTTTGTGTGTGTCCTGAAATTGAGAAACGCTGTGTGCAGGGGAAGGATCAAGCGCCCCTCTACGAATCATGGCATGAATTATTTCCCCTTTGTGAATTCCCCGCGTTAACATCTCACTTAAAGGCGGGTGTTTAATGGGCGTTGCAAAAGTAAGGGTTGGTAAGCCACTAAAAGTGGTGAGGTGAAATGTAGTTTTATGTGTGTGTGTGTGGGGGGGGGGGTGGAGAAAATGAGTATGTAGTTTTCTGATGCATGCAAATGTGTGTGCTGCCTTTTTAATGGACCTATGTTATTTCTGGTTACTATGACTCTATAACAAAATCCATCATCGCAGTACATTAATTGCAGTATTCTGTTAGTTCATAGTACTTTTCAGCAACCTACGTCTGCCAAAATGGATCCTCATACCTCTGTTGGGTGTTGTTCATTTATTTCTATTTTTTGCTTCTTTTTTTTTTCATGTTTTAGAGGTTTCAAAATTTGGTGCTGTACTTCGTAATGGCCTGACGCCGTCACCACCAGGTTCAAGGGTTCAACATCCACCAGGGCCACCCTGGCTAAGATGTGTCAGTATGCACTCTTTTAAATGGAAGGTACCTCGTACGAACACGTGGATTAACACGGCACGGTGGCCCAGTGGTTAGCGCTGTTGCCTCTCAGCAAGACGGTCCTGGGTTCGAACCCCAGGCCGTCCCTGGTCCTTTCCGTGTGGAATTTGCATGTTCTCCCTGTGTCTGCGTGGGTTTCCTAGGCATGCATGTTAGGGTTACTACTCCTGTCTGTGCCCCTGAGCAAGGCAGTGGAAAGAAGAACTGGAGTTGGTCCCCGGGCGCTGCAGCTGCCCACTGCTCCTCTACAATAGGATGGGTTAAATATAGAGAACACATGTCATTGTAACCTGTACAATGACAAAATGAAGTGGCTTTCCTTCTTAAGCAGTGTGTGTTCGGTTGTGACAGAAAGGATTGGTGTATTATTTTTCTGTGGCCCCAGGGGGAGCTGTTGCCCTTTAGCTGTGAACTCATAAAACCCCTCCTGTCCTGCCCCCCCCCCCGACCCAAAGAATAATCCTCTTGTCGTCTCCCTCCGACATACCTCCTTTTCCTCCCTCCCTTTCATCCTTCCCCTCTGTCCTTCTCCTGTGGCTTATTTCTTCATCAGTACTTCAACAAAACTACCCTCGGCTAATGAAGAACACTCCCTCCCTGTCCGTCGCCATTTCCCTCGCTCTTTCCACTCGGAAAATATAAAACTCTTCTCGGGAAGTCTGGGTGTGGAGAATGAATGGGAGCAGCCTTGTGTTATTGTCATGGACACGCACTCTTCCGGAGAAAGTTAAACGCTTTAATAATGCTATTGTGCTAAGATCGAAGATTGGACGCAGATGCTTTTCTGGTTCGCATCAGCGTTCTGTTTCCGATGCCTTGACGGTCGGCCAGCGACCTTAGTTAGTTTGGTGTCCTTTTCTTTTTCCCTGACGTCACTTTGGAAAAGTAGGCCAAAGTCCTGATTGTGTCGCACGTGCCACCCTCTGACGGGAGTCGGCCGTGCCTCGGAACATTTCAATTGATGCTCAACGCAAACCGAAGACGCGCCATTACGCCGGCCCGCGCACATGCCCCGCCCCCAGTCTGCACATGCCCCGCCCCATTTTATCCACATAGAGGCGGGCAGAGCAACGCTAACTCGTCAATACACATCGATGTTCATGTTCAGATCGTGTCATGACGGACGTGGGTGGGTGGGTGGGTGGGTGTGTGTGTGTGTGTGTGTGTGTGTGTGTGTGTGTGTGTGTGTGTGTGTGTGTGTGTGTGTGTGATTGTATGTGTTAGCTTGTGCCACTCACACTTGTTGCTTAAATAACAAGTGTTTTAGGGATTAAAAAGAAAACAGCCTGGGAAAGTCTGTGATGCTTCAAGTATAAATCTGTACCAGATCCTTTGGGTTTATCGTGTCCCCAGAGGCGTTGCATACTAAAGAATGTTGTAGGAACATGTGCACCTATGAGCCAAAACATTAACATTAACATTATTATTTTTTCTCTGTCTTGATGGAGAGAGACGGGCAGAGAAAGAGAGAGATTAAGAAGAGAAAAGGAATTTGAACTAGGTGAGACAGTGCAGCAGACCAAACACTATGGCATAAGGTTAGCAGGGTCTGGTGTGGCTAGAGGATACAGGGTGTTTTCTCAACCTGCTCCCTCATGCTGACACCACAGACTGCTCGTGTGGAGAATATGATTGCACAGCTCATGCCGTCTCACAGTGGAGGGATTATGGGTAGTGTCTGGGTTTTGAATAGATCATATGGTTCTTGGTAGTTATGCCTTTAAAAAAATATCCCATCTATCTATCTATAGAGAATGATAGAATAGAGAGACATAGACATACAGTATAGATAGAAGGTGGAGAAGATAAACAGAGAGGACAATAAAGGAGGTGGAAGGATGCCAGCTTATCACTGCAGGACTTGGATCTCTCATCTGCGTGCACGGTGCCCAGCTCCAAGCATGGCAGCCGAAAACGTCTAGATCCAGACCAGCTCCTCCATATGTTTGTACGTGTGGGCATCTGTTAGCTTTTCTCCAAGGACCCCCCCATCCCCTTTCCTTGATTGCTTCATCTCAATCCACCCTTCTCTCTCTGTCTCTCTCTCCATTGCCCTCCCTCACCCTCATCCCTTTGAAAAAACCACCTCTGCTCCTGCCTCCCCAGCCCTCCTCCCCATTTGTTTGTATGTCTCTGTTTTGCAGTCTGCTGAGTTAACGCACGTTCACAGTAAATAACGGGGCTGCACAATATTGGATTTTTTTTTCAGATATGCCGATAGTTTCCAACTCATTTTGACCGGTTGCCGATACTGATATATGCACATAGTTTTTTTCCACCTACTTGCAGAGAACATCAGGTTTCTCCTGTAGCGGACTGAACTGAAGCTGCTACACGGACCACAGAAGCTGTGTACACCCGCACTGCTGCTCTCTATTTTTATGCGACTGGTCTATTTTTTTTCTCTACGTGAGGCTATGCAGCCCTCCAACAGACGAGTACAATCTGTTTAAACATGATTAAAATATATTACCTAATTGTACCAGAGGCAATGCGGCTTAGCAATGCAATCCTTATGGGGTTTTTTTATTGCACATTAAAATACTAAATAAAACTAATATCATTTCATTACATTATATTACAGTCATTTAGCCGCTTGTAGTTAAAACGATCTACTTAATTGATTCAGTACCAGTTAAAGCATTTGCCACTTAACTTACCCATTTTCCAAAGTAAGCTACTCTAAATCTCAGAAAACTCCTCAGAAAACACGGCTGGCATGCAACTACATGCAACACAATGCCAAGTGGTGTAGCAGGTAAAAAAAAACAAAAAACAACTGTGCCCCCCACCTACGTGATGCACCGCATCCATGCCTGGTCAACAGTTCAGGTCATGTGTGCATAAAGTGTCACTGGCCTGTCATATCAGCATTTCGGGCCGATGCCGATCTTTCATGTTAAAGCCTTTTATCAGCTGATACCAATGACATGCCGATATCATGGTGCATCCCTAGGAAATGTCAGTGATGTAGCAGTCATTTGCATCACATCTGTCTGTCTCTGTGTCTGTGTCTCTAGTTGGGGACCACACCTCTTGTGTTATGTTTCAACATTGGTTGATGGCCAATCCCTAACGTGTTAAATTGAAAAAATAATTATATAATGCATGTGTTTGAGGATGTGCCCTGACTTCAAGTATAGATACCCTTTCTCCAAAACTGTTCTTTTTTTAAGGTTTTTTTTTTTTTTGCCCTTTTCCGCTTTTATTGGATAGTGATAGTAGAGAGAGAGACAGGAAAGGCAGGGGAGAGAGAGGGGATGAAATGCTGCAAAGGGCCCGGGCTGCATTTGAACCCAGGCTGCTGCAATAAGGACTCAGCCTTATGTGAGCCACTGGGGCACCCCCCTCCAAAACTATTCTTGAATTTAAACAGTTATACACAACCCACTTTTATTGCTATTAAACTGTATTTAGTCCTTTACACTGGCCTTGGTGCTATTGAGTCCAGTTGGATCAGAGGATCCAGCGGCTTGCCTTGCAGAGGGTGCAGTGGAGCAGCCATATAGGGGGAAAGCAGGCTAATTACATGGGGGTTGGCTGACTTTAAGCCTTGAGTCAAGGGACAGTCATTAAAAGCATTAAAAACCGCAGACTATTCCCCTTTGTTCATCTATTGGCTTGGCTGGAGGGTGTTTGTTTGGGTGCCAGGGCAGGTCACACAAACCCAGCGTAACAGGGCGAGACACAGAGGGCACAAGTGAGAGAGGTGTGTTAATTGGTTGTGAGTGACTGTTTGGACCGGAGAGCATAGACGGGGCTCCCCGCCAACCCGTAATGAGCTCTCTTTGGGCAGGGGCAACTATTGCCACAAGTCACACCATGCATCAGGGCATCGCCATGATCTAACCTCTGACCCCTCCTCCTGCCTCAAAGGCTCTGAGTCTTTCGGTACGGCACTCGAGGAATTTAATATGACACAACTACGCCTGACCCAGATAGAGTTTGAACATTTACAACACAAAAGAGCAACAGTTAATGAAATGTTTGGGAAGAATAGGTTCTCTTCACTTAAGGTATTAAAAATCAATATTAGTTTATTGATCATTCAAATATTTTATTCTTATATTTCTAGTGTTGATTCAGTATTTCTGTTTCAACAGATGATTCTGTTTTGAATAAACAGAATCATATGATCCGCTAACGTGCTCGCGCATCTGATCTGTTAGTCTCATGTGAAGAGACAGCGCTGTCTATTTTCACACGGAATATTTGCAGTAGGTTTATAGATGAGTAAACTGTTTGGCCACTACAGCTGCAACTGTTTACCATTTTTCTGTAAATCTGTCAATACTAGTAAACACGGTGAAAAACTCTTTCCAGTCAGTTGGAGTTCTGCATTGCCTATAAAAGACACACAAAAGGTTTTATTTCTTATACCACCTTGAAAATCGTGTGTGTTTGTGTGTGGAGGGGCATGTTCATTGTTAAGTTGTTGTTGTTGTTCTTCTTCTTCTTCTTCTTCTTCCTCCTCCTCCTGCATGCTCAACAATCCACATAAGAAAATCAGAGAAGGTTGAATCAGTTCATCTGGACACAACTCATCTAAGTGACCTCTTCAGAAATTATTCAACCATCTTTGATCTTCTGTTCTTCTTCTTCTTCATCTTCTTCATCTTCTTCTTCTTCTTCTTCTTCTTCTTCTTCTTCTTCTTCTTCTCCTCCTGCATGCTCAACAATCCACATAAGAAAATCAGAGAAGGTTGAATTAGTTCATCTGGACACAGCTCATCTAAGTGACCTCTTCAGAAATTATTCAACCTTCTTTGATCTTCTGTTCTTCTTCTTCTTCTTCTTCTTCTTCTTCTTCTTCTTCTCCTCCCCCTGCATGCTCAGCAATCCATGTAAGAAAATCAAAGAAGGTTGAATCAGTTCATCTGGATACGACTCATCTAAGTGACCTTTTCAGAACTAATTCAACCTTCTCTGATCTTCTTCTTCCTAATAGATTCTGTGTTTTATTCTTGTCTGTATTGTATTATTTGGTGCTACAGTGACAGAATTCCTATACAGGGCTTATCATTAAAGTTTAATATTTGAAATCGTTGGCTGAAATGAATTTGACCCAAATGATGCAGGACCACGTAAGTCCTCTAGTCAAAATGCAAACGAACCGCATAGAAAAACACACTTCTTCAGACATTTGGCTCATCTTAAAACTCAAAAACAAAAAAAAAATTTCCAAAAGTTTCGTCGTCTACCAGTCTTCATGTAGCCATGCCAGGCGCTGGTAGCACAATGCACCAGTCCGACCCCGAGTGAAGAGACTCAGCGAGCGGTATCCAATACTACGTCTCCACGTGAACCTGTTTAAGCAATTAGGAAAGTATACGTAACATACAAAGCTTTTGTTTTGTTTTGTGTGTTTTTGTGGCTAAAAGGCTGCCGCGGGGCTCATATTTTGCCAGTGTAAGCAGGATCCTGTGGACTAAAATGGAGGGAAATTCCAGTGAAAGTGGAGGGCTCCAGTGGTTGAGCTGAGCTTGCACTATGTTTGTGTGTTGTGTGGTCGAGTTTCGTGTAGACAGGCAGACAGACGGACAGACACAGATGGAGACAGCGCGACATGCTCTCTCTCTCACACGCACACACACATGCACACACACGTATAGCAACCAGAATGTTTGTTTTGAGAGATGTTAGAGACACTGCCATCCCAGCATCTGGTTGGCTGGGCTGCCTGCCACTTATTCTGTGCTGTCAACCAAGCTAACTTGTCTTCATGTCAACCCCCACGGTGAACTTGAAACCTGACAGAGGGGCAGGCCAATGCTTTATATGACATCTTTAAATGGTAACCGCAGCGCTAAAGACCGAACCCTGCCTGTCCAACGACCCATCTCCGTGCTACAATAGCGGAAGGAGGAGGAGGAGGGGAGAAGGTCAGGTAGAAATGAGGAACCTCTCTAAAACGAGCGAGAGCGGAGCAGAACTCTGACTGGTCAAGGTTACAGAGTGGAACTGTCTAATGAGGTCAGCGGGGAGGATTTATATAACGCACCGTTTCTCAAGCCAAATACTGTACGTTCGGTCAGACCGCAGATAGCTGCTTGTTCCCGGGGCCAGCCATGCACTTCCAGTCAACCAGTAAACTGTTATTTGCAGAACTTCAGTGAGAGTTGAGCATCAATACCATCCTTTCTTTTACCAACACCAATTTCTGGTCGTTAACTTTAACTATAGCTTGTGCACTTATCTGATCACTTCCTGTCATGGAATTGTGGGCCCTGCGGGCAAAAATAATGGCGGTATAATCAATTTTCTACCATGGCTCAAAGTGTAAATATGTAGAAAATGAAGTCGCTTTGCTCTGAATTCTGGTGGTTCTTGAGGTTTATTTGTAGTAGTGGGAAACAAAGTTCTGCACTGGTATTGGCTTGGATATTCAACAACAGTATTGCTAATTAAAACAGTAGTGTAATTCCTCCTTTTTCCGAACCACCGGGGTCTTCTCGAGAAGCATTAGCATGCTGAAAGCGCCTCGGCGGTGAGGTTTTCAGTTCGCTGTTCATCTCCTGCCGGAGTCTAAAGGAGAGGTTGTGTTTTTGTTTTGTTTTTTTTTTTTGTTTTTTTTTTGCATGTCAGCGTGAATTATAATGTGAGCATTTACTTGATTCTAATGTGCGAATGGCCAAGCATGTGCAAGTGTGTGTGACAGATCATTTTCAGAGACTTGCGCATGAGATATATGGTGGTTGTGTGAATGTTGACAGTAATTACAGAAGGCTGTACCACAGAGGAGCCCGGGGCTGGCCAGAGAACAAGTTATTTTAATGTCTAATACATAACCAAATGTCAGCCATGTCTGCAGCCTCGGCTATTGGCAATATGCACTCGACGTGTCATACGCTGCGAAAATGCAGCCATAAATGATCATGACACATGGCTTGATTGTATGAAACCCATGCTGTGTACGGTACAATTATAAGCATGACTCTGTGGTGCTAGTTAATGTGCGGCTTGTATAGAACTACGTCTTTATTTTGTGTTACTGCGAGTGCATGTCTGACCTACTATCTCTGCCTGTTTGTGTGTGTGTGCCAGGGATTTGGGGCATTGGCAGAGTTGGCATCCCTGGGGCATCCGGGTAGCATAGCAGTCTATTGCGTTGCCTGCCAACACGGGGATCGCCGGTTTGAATCCCTGTTACCTCCGGCTTGGTCGGCCGTCCCTACAGACACAGTCGGCTGTGTCTGTGGGTGGAAAGCCGGATGTGGGTATGTGTCCTGGTTGCTGCACTAGGAGGGAGGGGAGAGGGGGAACGAGGGGGGGGGGTAGCGTGATCCTCCCACGTACTACGTCCCCCCTGGCGAAACTCCTCACTGTCAGGTGAAAAGAAGCGGCTGGCGGCTCCACATGTACCGGAGGAGGCATGTGGTAGTCTGCAGCCCTTCCCGGATCAGCAGAGGGGGTGGAGCAGCGACCGAGACGGCTCAGACAGCAGGGTGATTGGCCTGGTACAGTTGGGGAGGAAAAGGGGGAGAAAATCCCCCCCCCCCGCCCAAAAAAAAGGAGTTGGCATCCCTGACTTAGCACAGTTATTATGTCCAGATAGATTTTCTCTCACTCACTCACCCACCCCATTATGCCCTTTCTCTGCTCCTTTTCTGTACAGGACATAAGTTTTGCCTTTGAGCGTCTCACATGGGAGGGTGAGTATCTAGCTGCTTCATCGCTCTACCAGCACTGTTGTTAGAGAGATGAAGCAGAGACAGACCCATAAAATCTTTTTGAAACGGCAATGAATACTGTCTGGCCCGCTTTGGTACTTTAGCTGACAGTAAACTACTGAAATAACTCATAAATGCACTGTGGGTAAGCGTGTGTGTGTGTGTGTGTGTGTGTGTGTGTGTGTGTGTGTGTGTGTGGGGCATGGGCACGTATGTGTCTACGAGTGTGTTTGTGTGTGCCCGTCTTCCTTCCCGCGTTTCTATTAGTGTCCCATAAAGCTGAAGCAGGTCCTGTTAAATGCACCTACGATGGAACTGCGGGCGATAATTAGCCGGCGTGTTCACAGCACACACGGCCATTAATGACAGCGGGGCCCGGCCCATTCATACTCTTACTGCGCTCACAGGCGAACATATGGCAGCTCGACTGCTTTGATTGCACAGGGTATACAATGGGACCAGATTTATAATCTTATTATCCCGTGCACCGTGGCGTGTTACGCTATGGGATGACAGCAGGGGGCACTACCATGATGTACTTCTAAAGAAGAGAGCACTTCGGGGGGAAGAGAGAGGGGTGGAAAGGGAGAGGAGGAGGAGGAATCAGAAAGGTGGTAAAACGTTCCCGGGAGGGGTGGGTGTTTTTCAAACCGCGGACGGGCCGGAGACGGGCAGTCCCGACCGTGAATTTGCTGCAGAATTCCCGCCGTTGCAACGTTCCCGAAACCTTGTGCGTCGGTGTTGCCCGGTCTGGAAACACAGACGGAATAATTGTCAGCTTGCGTTTGAGGTTTCAAGCTGCATTTATTTAGTTTCTGAACACACGGTAGAGCTCAGACCACTGAGCGAAGCTGTGAAGAGTCTTCATCCTCAGTGTTTTTTGTTTTCCTCCATGTTTCAAGCGCGGGGGGCCGGGGGGGGGGTAACTCTCTGCGTTCTTTATCGTGGAGCAGGTCTAACAGATCCCACGGTGCCTCCAGTTTGACAGTGGCACACAGTGGCATTATCCATCAGCCTGGCACTACCACGCCGATGCCAACACAGCTGCCCCAGTGACCACCCTGCTCTGTGGCACCCGCACGTCTCCCCCATCTGCACCTGTGGACTCGCACGCGCCAACGCACACTCAGACACACAAACACACACACTTTTGCATCCTGTTTTTAACATTTTCACTCGGGTCTAGCTGAGGTACGCCAGAGCCGATTGTCTTTCTGAAGCCGTTACCCTGTGGCGTGAATCCTCGCACACCAATGCCTGCAAACGCACACAATTCCCTGATAAAGCTGAGATGCGCACAATATGCGGTCATGAGGAGGTTCTGGCAATTCACAGAATTCTGCTCATACCTCTGGGAGCTCGCGAAAAGGCCAAAACAACATCTGTCCTCTTGGTTGCGCCTGATTACAACGCCCTGGAATCTCAACCTTCTCACACACACACACACACTCACACACACACACACACACATTCACATGCACAGGCACTGTAAAGGCATGCAAGAAGACACGCACGATGCAAAGGCATGCACAGAGACAAACTCACGGATATAAAAACCCCGGAGAGACACACACTCGTACATATTTACTCTCGCAAACAAAAGTCGTGCATGTGCAGACAAAGACACACATGCACAATCGCACACGCACTCACACACAAACCAGTGTAATCTAATCACCCTCCGCATGACCGTGGAGACATGCACTGCATGGAGAATCAGGGAATCCAGGGCTTAGTAGAAATATGCTTTGGTTTTGAGCGAGGTTTTGTGTACACGCTGCACATTCAAAGGGACTGGCAAATAATGTGTATGTGTCCTCCTAACCGTGCCGATAACTGCTGGTAAATGCAAGTGGAAAACGCCACAATACAGATGTGTTTGGACACATCAAAACCTCATGTTTAAAAAAAGCCCAGCCCCCACTTAAGAGTTCATCACAACACATGTACGTACCACTTGCAGACAACATGGCTCATGCAGCACACACAAAAACCCCCAGTGAACAATGTCTTGTTTCAGGAGAAACACTGACTATAGTGTCAGCATGTCTGCATGTTGCCACAAGCCCGCAGAAGCGTGTGTTTAGTGCCACCTTCCTCCGTCCTTGCCTCATCCTTACGTGCTAAAGCCTGACTTCCTCCATCTGCCAAGTCTCCCAGCACACCGTCGCTTCTCTTGCCTCTTTTTCCACCGGTCTGCCATGTGGGTTTCCAAAAGGAAAGGTGTGCGGACCTGAGATACCCCCTAACTTCTCTCCCTTTTTTCTGCCTTTTCTCTCTGTTACCCCCCACCCTCATCCCCCCATCCACATTTCTGTGTTTCTTTCATTCTCTCTCCCTTCTTAGCCCAGAGGTAATTCTTGTGCTGGTATTTGAAGTTAGCTTTGGCCCTGGCTTCCAGAAGGCTGCAGTGTTATGGTTGACCACCCTGTGGAAAGTTACACCGAGAGAACACAAACGGAGCGCACAAGGCATGCATTACTGCCCCCAGAAAGCTTTGTTTTCTGTGGGAAGACCAATGTGTTGATTTTAATGTAATGAGTTAGTTAGTGTGTGTGGGGGGGGGGGCAAACCAGTGAAAGGGTAATTAGTTGTTGTGCTAATTTAGACTGTGTGATTACTCCCTCGCAAGACTCAGTGGTGTGTGAAGCACGGTTGGGATGGCCTGGCTGCCTACATGTCTCGCACACACATATGCACACACACACGTCCTCCTGCACATCGCAATAAATGCACACACACACACGTCCTGCACATTGCAATACGTGCAATACATGCACAAACAGTTGTGCAGACACACACATAAATAAGGATAACAAATATACACTTGCAAAGCAGTTCAAAGAATGTGCCTAGGGACGGTGGGCTGTTTGACCCTCCTGCAAAGCAGAATTAATAACAAGAAAACCTCGATCCCAATTATCTGTAAAAACAGAGAGCACACCGAAAACCAAGAGATCAGGGTTCAAAAGAGTCCTTACATCCAATTAAGCTTGCTTTCTAGACCCATGTCGTCAGTTGTGTGTGTGATTTACGGAAGAACAAACTCAAAAGCATGAGTAAGAGGGATTGAAGCAAGTAATTTGTTGGAAAAAATGTGGAAAATAGTATCGAATACAATCAGGGAACTGAATGGTGCAGAAAGAAAGAGTTGACATGTAGTCGCAGTGGACAGGATGTTTATCACAACGGCCTTTGTGAGATGAAATATGCTTACGTAGGTTGATGGTATAGTCCAGGAAATGAACATTCCCCATAATCTTTGTTAGTGCACCAGCGAAGTTATATCTGTCAAGATGTCGCTAGATCAAGAATTTATTTATTTATTTTTACATTTTGTTGGCATTAGCATTACTGAATAACCCCCAAGTTCAGCTTGAGCATTTCAACAACCAAGAGTCCTCTAGTTTGTTTAAATGTTTTGCATTGTAGAAGCCTGCCCTATTAACTTCTGCCAGAACAAAATGTTCATGTCATACCCCAGTGTGACTTGTTGTTTAATTCTTCATTCTTCCTGTGGGGTAAATGTCCTTCATTCCTGTCTACCGTGTTGTTTATCACCCCTGCCAGCATGGGCCCTGACCCCTTGGGGCTATTTTTAAGGCCGGGGTCAGCTACCTTCAAGCCAGGGTCACTCTCACTCCCTATCAGGGGAGTGCCAGCACTTCTCTGGTTCTCTGTCCGTCTGCGCATTCCCTCTCTGTCCCAGCCTCTTCTTGTCTCTCTCTCTCTTCGTCTTCCTGTCTATTCATTCATTGTATCATCTCTGTCTCCATCTGTCCTTCCTTATGCTCTACTGCTCCAGTTCCTCATCTTTATCTGTCCTTTGCATCCTGTCTTCACCCCCCCCAATTTAAGATCAACCAACCTGACCGCCATTTAAGATGGTTTTTGTTCACACCCGCTGCCAGCGTCTCAGACTGAATACACTAGCATGCAGCGCTCACCTCTACCCTTGGATACGTGCCATATAGTAGACTCCCCACTGCTTCAAAGCGACTTCATCTGTGACTCTTTCACCCATATAGACTTTATCTAGCCTCGGGGAGTGTGTGGTGGGGTAAATGAATGGACTCAGGTGGGAGGTTATCTTGTCGTCTGTAGATATAAGGGCCCTCTAATGTCTGTCTGTCTGTCTGTCTGTCTGTCTGTGCCGCTGCCTGCAGGGTTTATAGTAGGGGACTAATGCTCTCCAGAGACCCACAGAGCTCATCTCTGCTCCTCGCTCCACAGGTGGGAGAGATTACATAGGCAAGGCCAGACTTTTACTGCTCCACTGTGTGTGTGTGTGTGTGTGTGTGTGTGTGTGTGTGTGTGTGTGTGTGTGCACGCGTGTGCATGTGCTCACACAATGTGCTGGGAGAATAGAAAATAATGCAACTGAACAGTAGAATAACCGTTTGTCACAGAATGTGTGTGTGTGTGTGTGTGTGTGTGTGTGTGTGTGTGGTTAAACTGCCATAACACGGCAGTTGTGAGATAGAGAGAAAGGAGAGTAACGAATATAGTTATAGCTGTCACACTAAAAAGAAAGTCCTTGTAATCTCAGGGATTGTATTATTTTATCATATAAACTTAGAGGGACATGGAACAAAAGGACATCACAGACAGAAGGTATATGTGTCAGATGTCTTATATGACCCACATGGCTATAGCAAATATACTGGACCGGGTTCTCAAGCTTTCAAGCTCAACGTTACATACATTGTGATTTATACCCATGACATCATCCTTTTCAAGAGCTCACCCCAGTATGTTTAGAGAGCCATGAAATCAATTTGGGGCTCTCCCCCCACTTGCAGGACTAATGCAAATTTATAGAGCCTCCGAATTGGTTGCAGGTGAAACCTCTAAATATTGTAGGATGTGTAGTGCATTCTGCCTCCACTGCAGTGCACTTGCTGACACAAGGTTGCTTTGCAGACTTTTCAAGGGGGGGAAAAACTGATCTAAAAAAAAAGACCTTCGTTAATGCAAAGAGCAAATAGTGAAATAAGTGGCGAGTGGCTAATTGACTGCCCCAACAACAGGGTGTTTCTTCTCGTCTGGCAACATGACACCTTGATTAGGACATGAGTGTAAAGGGAGGGAGCTCAGCTCACTTCACTCCCCCTCTTTGTCGTGCACGCAGACAGACACACACACACACACATTTGATGAGTGTACGCTGAGTCAACAGGCTCTTCCTTAGGTCCTCATTAGCAGTCTGACCTCTCTGTTTGAACCCCTCCAGGTGGGGTCGCACTGACTTGTAGTGGGAGGAGAGGAGGGTTAGGCTGGATATTGGCAGGAGGAGGAGCAGGAAACAGGGGCGGTATTTCACTCCCAGCCTCTCCCTTGCTTGAAGCAGGAGGAGGATCAAGGTGGTGCCTCCTCAGACACAACATAGTAATTATTTTCAACACAGTCATTATTCCCTAGAAATGGAGGAGGATTAATGGTGGGGTGATGTAAGGGTAGCACACGCACATGCATGCATGCATGCGAATACACACGGACACGAGACACACGTGCAGTTCCATCCTTCGTTGCTGTCACCCCGAGGTTACACGTGGGGTCACTGGTGGAGACCCCCGAGGTTGAACACCAGCCAGCAAACAAAGCTACACTTGTCTGAGCCTGTCTTCCCTCTGTTTAGACTATAAGCATTATATTGTCTAACAACTGCAGTTCATCCAAGGCCTGTGAAAGTCGTTCTGGTGCACAAATACACACACTGAACAGTGATTACAGTACAAGCAGTACCAACAGAGAGAAGTTAACCACACACTGCTGTCTTTTCTTTGGTGGCACAGGGAATTTCATTCTAAAGTTCGAAGTGAATCAGAATTGAGAAAGTCATTACATGAATATAAAATGTTGCATATATGATGATGTGTGTGGAAAGACCCACTAAGTCAAGCTCATAGTATGTCAGATAGGTAACAAAACTGAAGCACGGATCATTTATTTTGCTCCGTTGTGTTCAGCTCTGATTTCAGTTCAGCACATTTTCTTCTCAGTTCAGTTATGTTCAGTTCTGCTCCGTTTCACAATGTGCTTCGGTCGTCTATTTTGAATCAAGTTTTAATGGAGTCTGAGCTGTTTTACTTCAGGTGTGAGTCAAGGTTGTAGACAGGCATGTAGGTGGGAGAAAAACTCAGAAGGAGATTTCCTGGGTTTCATATTCTGATAACACATGCACATGAAGAACTTGCCCCCCCCTCTCTGTCACTCTATCTCTCTCTCTCTCTCTCTCTCTCTCTCTCTCTCTCTCTCTCTCTCTCTCTCTCTCTCTCTCTCTCTCTCTCTCTCTCTCTCTCTCTCTCTCTGTCACTCTATCCCTCTCTCCTGTTGTTCTGGCCTGTCACAAGACCTGGCAGCTGTTGCTGCTCACCAGACGCAGCCCCTGGAGAGACGCATTACTGGCAGAGGGGAGAGACAGTGACACTCTCACAGCGTTTTCATTACAATGGGACTGCCTGCTGGAAAAGTCTAACAAACGATTAATCACGCAGCGTAGCTGCGCAATTTCATGCTTGTGGATGAGGTTTTGAACTCACGCCTGGCCCTTTCTTCTACTTTTATTCAAATGAGATTTGTGCTCGGTGGGACATCGGCGGTGCACTGAAATATTAGCAACACGGTGGTTTTTGCATTTAAGAATCGCATCTGTAACTGAATATTGTGCGTCATGTATGTGGACGTATCGGTCAGGGCGATTGCTCGGGGCTGCGTTTTGGGACCAAGTGACCGATGGTTTTGCTGCGGATTGTAACTCGAATAGGGCACCATGTGCGTCACACACACCCCCTCCTCCTCCTCCCTTTCAGTATATTCATGTGGACAATGCCGCTGTATTGTCAGCCTTTGTTGGAGAAGGTATTGGTGGGGAAAGCCTACCAGCGGGTAACTACATGTCCGTGTTTTAGTCTGGGCTTTTTTTAATAACTCCATTCAGAGTGAGGCAGGTGAGATAATGACGGGAAGGTGCCTTTAAACTTCCGACGTCGGTCAACTTTTTTCTTTTCTTTTTTTTTTCTTTTTTTTTGTGCGCGTGTGCGCGCGCTGCCGTAACGTGCTGTTGGGAGGAGTGAGGGGGAGCTCACTGTCGGAGGAGGGAGCGGGATTAATCGTCGGCGCTTCGCCTGTTTTCCTCCTCCTCTGTCTTCAGCAGAAACAGCAAAACTTTTCCTGCGAAACCGCCGACTTGTTTCGACGCCGTTTCGACCGGTAGTCGAGGAGCGACATTTGTCCGGAGACGAATCGCGCACTTGAGCGACGTTTCTCCCCCGCTGAGGATTTGGTCCGTGCCCGGCCACGGAGCAGGGGAGCATTCCGCCGCACTACTTTCAGACCGGAGGACCTGTTGCTGCCGAGAGGGCTGAGTCAGGCAGTCTCCCTGGATGTTGTTGTTGTTGTTGTTGTTGTTGTTGTTGTAACGTGTGCTTTTGTCCGAGAAAACCTCCTGGCCATGGTTGGACGTGTTTCTGAAGTGACACTTGAAGTCGTGTCCGGTAGTGTTAGAAAAGTTCACCCGCGCGATGAGGGCAACTCCCATTAGCAGTCGTCCTGCCGCCGGTCCGGTTATCTGGGTCTGAATGGTCTGTGTGCTTCACACCTTTCACACGGGGTCGTTTTAACGCTGCATAGACAACATGGAGGCTGAGCAGGGGGCCGCTGCCTCCCCCGCGGAGCCCGCTGCCGACAAGACGGTATCCGACAGTTTTTCCCAGCTGTGGACGGACGTGATGTTGATGCTGGTAAGTTTTGGGGTCGTTTTTTGGAGAGGGGAGGGGGGGTGATGGGACAGGAAGGTAGACTGTAACAAGTAACTGAGAAATGACCCGTCGCCCATGTCCTCAAAGGGGGGGGGGGGCTGATGGTCTGTCCCCCTAATTATGGATTGTAGCATCACTTTTGGGGTCGGGATGTGAGGAGTTCATGCAGGAGTCAAGGGAAAACATGGTAGGTTGCTGCACAGCTGAAAGATGAACTTTATTGTGTTGCTGTCAGCTGCTTGCGAGGGAGCTTTTGACCCCTGTCCCATGCCCCTTTCGGGTCTGCTGGATTGCTTTTATTTGACTGTGATAGGGTAAATGTCCATGTGGCATCCTCTCTTACTGCAGCCAGAAAGGTACTTGTGTTACCCTGCAGATGTGTTATGTGGAGTTATGAGAAAGAAAAACGATTTGGTAAGTTATTTGTGTGTGTGTGTGGGAGAAAGAGAGGGTTCATTCTTGTTTCAAATTTAGTTTGTTGTTTCATTCCAAAGTATTGAGTTGTCCGAGTCGTATCAGCTGTGGAGAGCCAAGTTGATGTCGGACTGTTTCGGGAATTCTGTGCCTCTAATCCACTGAACCCATGCTTGCCTTTTGAAGATGTGAGCAATAGCTTCTCTCTGCACCACTACTCTTGTTCTAGACTGTGAAGACACGCAGCCAAAGCAACCTTCATTTTACAGGCCACTGGATCTGATTGGTCTGCTGAACAAATGTGTTGTGGTCACTTCCAGCCTAGGTGTTTGAAGAGAGAAGTGTTAATTTGGTTTGATCAGGCACTGAAAGGGGTGTGTGTGTGAGAGAGGGGGGGGCTGTTCTGCCCTTTGACCTTGGGTGGGAGACCTGGGTTTTTGGCCAGGCAATTTAACCACATTTAATGCTTTGGAGGCAAATGTCCACCATACAGACTTCATCTTTGACATCTTTCTACACGCACACACACACACACGCGCGCGCACAAAACCCAGCTCTGTTAATCAGAGTGATCATCTTTGAATCAGTAACCATAACATTACCATGCTTGTCAACTGGTATTGAGCCTCTGTTACATTTTAACACTGTAAATAAAATATCAAGCAGTTGGATTTTGAAATACTTAGCCTTGTAAAACTTGAACCCATTCACTTACAGTCCAGTAGCTATGTGTCGGTGCTTGCAGAAGCCACGTGACATCTCTGTTTAAACGTAAAATTAATGTTTTACTAAAGCGTTAAAAATCATCAAGAGACGCAATCTTTTTTAGTGCATCATTCTGCACATGTCTGATCCCTCTGAAACTATGAAGTACTAGAAAGACTTGGATCGCTGTGACCAACCCGGTGTCAATTTTGGTTGCAGTAAACATCATATTTCACTGAACTTAGGCATATTCGTTCCCATGGATGGTTATGCTTGATCTCTCACAAAAGTTTTAACAGTGAACACATTTTCCGTATTTGTTGACCAGCCAGTCCACCAACGTGGCATTGGATGAGTTTTTTGTTTGTTTTGTTTTGTTACTAAGGTCTGAAGAATGTGTGTTGATTCTGGAGACAAGCTGATTGAGTTGACGGCAGTGTGTATGAGCACATAATGTTTCACGAGAACAATTCACGGGTTTCCTGCAACTCTGCACACCATTCAGTCTCCTCTATGTTTTGAGCATCTGATAAAGCAGCATTCGAAAATGACATTTTCTAACCTTTTAAGAAAGGTCTCTTAGATAAAACTTATTTATCCATTTACTTACTTGAACAATAAGTTACTGTATAGATCCATTTTAACAGAGCTTGCATGCAAATTACTTGAATACTGCTTTAAGTTGTTGTTAGTTCATTGAATTATAGCTTAACAATAGACTCAGCTGCTATTTCTATGCAACACGTCCAATGAATGGTCCCTCCACAATGAATACCCCACCTCACTGAAAGCAAAACGGCCATGCTATGTATAGCTATTGCACTATGTAATGTGTTTCAAAAGCTTTTGTTTTGCTGGGGGCCCAATATGGGAATGGCCTTTTGAATTTTGGGTTTGCCCCATGCCTGTTGAAATAACACTTAAAAGTTGCAGATGTATTTGGTCTTGGCTCCTCACACATGAGCACACGTCTACATTCCAGTATAGATGTATATCTGCGATAAAGATCGAACCAACATGTTTTCTCCACAGTTTGGGCGAAGTTCTGACATACGGCCTAAATGCAAGAATTGCTTTAACACTTTTTCAGCTCAAGTGTCAGCAAAGATATGCAGAAGTTCCCGACGGGGCAGTCTGGTGTAGTGTCACGTGCAGAAATTCTGTATGTCCTTTTATGAGAGTTGCCATGTTTGAATACAGATTACATGACCATGTCTATGTGTCTCCAGTATTTTCTTTGCTAAGGAGCGGCTGTCTTTGAGGTTAGCCATACGCAGCAGCCTGTGGAGGAATGTGTTTAATGAGAATACCTAAGAAAGCCAGTCATTTATTTGTGGTTGAAGCCAAGTAAACAGTCCTTGAGCTAATTAAGAGTCAAAGGCAATTGAGGAACATATGGCGCTGGAGCTAATAGCCTGTAGTAGCCTAAGCGCATGGATTTACACATTTCGGAATAGGGATTTTCCTCTGGACCCAGCCCACTTCTGGAGACATGAGGTTTCCTCTAGCCTTCAGTTACTGACATTCTTCTCTGGATTTCAGTTGTTCTGCCAAGTCACATTAAAAGCGTTTGACGTGAATTTTGACTTTAAAGTCTACATATTGTCCAGTGTTTCTGCGGTATGTGGCTGTGCAGGGTTTTGAGTTTTCATAGCTGCACCCCTTCCCGTACTACCCACCAGCACAAACTCTCGTTGCACTTTGCCACACATTCTCTTAGTATAAACTACCTGTTTTTACCTGGAATATAGTCGTTGGAACATCTCTCAACAGAATTTAGAGGAAAAGTGAATCAAATATTTTCAGGTATGCCTTTAGGCTTGGCAAAGCTTTGAATCGACTCCCTCCCTTCCTGTATGATCTGATCACATACTTGGACATCTGATGGTCTTTCTCAGCACACACATATACAACCCCCTTTAAAAGAATCCGCTTGTCCCAGCTTACTTGGAAATTCATCTTTAGTCAAAGTCTCGGGGAGATGGATCATTTGTCTGACGAGTAGTTTGTTTTGTGGTGTTTTTAGGGAGTGGGGGAATATTTGTCCTTTGGGAAAGCTCAGGTCACACGGTAGAACACAATAGATCTCTAAAACCAAGACTTTGATATGGCTCTCGAGACATGATGGTTGATTGTGTCTGTGAAGCATATGTTGGACAGTGAAATCCCTGTTCGCTTTCACCTACCCAACATTGTGTAGCAGACTAGTGTTGAGCTGCATGGCCTCAGCTCTGCAAAGTCAAACCTTTTAAGGTTCTTTTGTTACTGAGCTGAGGCATCGATGAAATCTGTTTTATTTTTTTCCCCAATATGCATTTTATTTTTTCCCATTTTCAGTTTTTTTTTACCCCCCGACCCCATCCTCATTTTTCTCCGAATTGTATCACACTCTTCCAAACCATCCCGGTCATTGCTGCACCCCCTCTGCTGATCTGGGGAGGGCTTCAGACTACCACATGCCTCCTCCGATACATGTGGAGTCACCAGCCGCTTCTTTTCACCTGACAGTGAGGAGTTTCACCAGGGGGACATAGTGTGTGGGAGGCTCACACTATTCCCCCCCCACCCCCCCCCCAAATAGGCGCCCCAACCGACCAGTGGAGGCTCTAGTGCAGCGACCAGGACACATACCCACATCCGGCTTCCCACCTGCAGACATGACCAATTGTGTCTGTAAGGACGCCCAACCAAGCCGGAGGTAACACGAGGATTCGAACTGGCGATCCCCATGTTGGAAGGCAATGGAATAGACCACTATGCAACCCGGATGCCCCTGTCTTCATACTCATTTTAACTATAAGAAAGTTTGTGTAGTTTCATCAACTACATAGTTGTAAAAACAAAAAAGAAAATGGGTGTGTTTCTTAATTTTTCAGCATTATTGTCTTCTGTGATGCCAATTGCTTTGTCATTTAGTTTTCTATTCCTGTGGAAAAGCCCCCCTGCATTTACAGGATGTACACACTGTGATATGCAAAGACACAGAAACGTGACAGAATTTCTGCGAGGAAGAGCGACGGATGGTCTAAGGACGAATTATGTTCAGTTCTTAATATATTCACAAATTTTGTAAGAATCTCCCCTGATTCTCCAAATTCTACACACTTCCATATTTATATCTGAAATCCTTTGTCTCCATTTTTTGATTTTGTCCATACTTTCCACATCACAGGGCCCTATTTGGCCAATCTTTCCTTAGCTGTGTCATATTCTAAGCCAGCCTCATCTAGACTCATTTTGTCCATTTTTGCCCAGACAAGCCCCATCCTGCTTATTTTATCTTCTACAACCCCTTACCCTCACCTACCCCCCTGACTAGTCTCATGATTGAGGTCATACAGAGCTCTGGCATATTTCCTCTATAGTGGCAGCAGTGTGCTGTTCTGTTCTTTTAGAGACACGGATATCCTCAGGAAACCCTTTTAGAAGGGGTGGGCTGTGACCCCCTAGCCTCCCCTTCCTCGAGTGTCTTCCCCCTTGGTCCCCATAGTAAGCACTCATGACCGCCTGCAGTCCAAATTCCAAAGAAGTCTCCGCCATGAAAGTATTTATTTATTGACTTTGTGAACTTGTCAGATGATTATTTATACTAATGTGTGTGATCTTTATCGCATTCTCCTCATCTTTCCCCTCCTAGTCTGTCTGGTCCCATTGCTCATATGCACACGCATGATGCCAGTCCACCTAGTTCCTCTCAGCTTTGGGGATAAAGTAGATGCTGATGTCTGGGTGTGAGTCAGATGCAGCAACCTTTGTCTTCCACCAACAGATCTTGGCTCCAGGAGGGCCCTCGGGGACGGTGGTGAAGGTATTGCCTACCTGCCTTTGCTTTTATGATGTTGAGTATGGACCGCAGAATGACGCACCAAATGAGACACCAGGACAATGCAGTACAAAAGAAATGAGTGGGTGGCCATCTCAACCCAGACACTCCCATCCTGAGGTTGTGCATTGAGTGAAAGTGATTGTACTACATAACGGGCTTGCCTTACATCAGATGCATGACTCTTTTGTCATCTGCTGTCATTGTATTTTCCCCCTGGAGGAAGGCTCATCACAAGGCTAGCACTGTAACAATAGCCTCTGCCATGTACACTGTGATTCAACCCCCCACGTGACTGAGCCCCCTGTATGACAAATGACACAGTCAGGAATGTGTACCTAAAGGATAGACCAGAACAAACACGTTGGGCCCAGGGCTATTGGTTTTTAAATGGCTTTTGGAATGTGTCTCTGGCTGGTTGTGACAAACCAGCACGTTTTGTGAGAGAGTTGTTCAACATTTGTCATGCTGTAAAAATTTTATTTTTTGGACCCCCCCCCTTTTTCTCCCCATTTGTATCCGGCCAATTGCCCCACTCTTCCGAGCTGTCCCTGTCGCTGCTCCACCCCCTCTGCCGATCCAGGGAGGGCTGCAGACTACCACATGCCTCCTCTGATGCATGAGGAGTCGCCAGCCACTTCTTTTCACCTGACAGTGAAGAGTTTCGCCAGGGGGATTTAGTGCGTGAGAGGATCACGCTGTTCCCCCCCAGTCCCCCTCCCCCCCGGACAGGCGCCCTGACTGACCAGAGGAGGCGCTAGTGCAGCGACCAGGACACATACCCACATCCGGCTTCCCACCCGCAGACACGGTCAATTGGGTCTGTAGGGACGCCCGACCAAACCAGAGGCAACACGGGGATTCAAACCAGTGATCCCCGTGTTGGTAGGCTACACTACCCAGACCCCCCCTCGCTGTGAAAAATTGACCATAACTTGATTGTGGGGTCATCGCCAAAGCTCGCCATGCAAGCATGCAAGGGGACCTGAATTATCAGCACCCCCAAGTTTTGCCCCACATGCTGGCTGTGGAATGTTTTTGATAACCTTACACAAGACCACTTTGCCATGCCATTCAGAATAACAGTGTTTAGCCTAGGAGTGCTCCTTTTTGGTGTTGTCTTTATCCAAATTGACAGAAAGAAGAGCCTGCTATAATTCAAGCTATTTGTACTGTGAAACGCCGAGAGAGCACTGCAGGAGCTCTTGAATTCATCACAGTTGCATTCCTTGAGTGGAAGTGTTGAATGGCCAAACTCAGGAAGTGTGTTCCACCAGATTTACCCTGAAAAGAACAATTCCTTATTGGCAGAGCTTTTGACTCCAGTGCAATAACCGCCCAAATGAAATGTTAGGTCCAGGCTGTTCTGCTTGGACCTTGAATAAAGAATTAAACCCTTAGTAAAGTCCCTCTATAGCTTTCTTTTGTTTTCTTTTTTAAACGTGATATTGTTTGGTACACGCAGCTAGTCAGGATGGTTGAATGGAAGAATGTCTAAATGTTTAGTGGCTGTCACCTTGATTTAAGTGTATCCTGGCGTCATCAGCTGATGAAGATTAAGTCATCTTGGGGCCATAAATCGTAGCAGCAGATACAGAATGACAGACCACAGACTCGATGAAAGACAGAACAGCAGATTCTTTGGCATATTCTAGCTATCCTATTTATCATTACTGACACTGCAGATTTATCTTAAGTCACACAGGTCCCAGTGTCATACGCAGCCTTCTGCCTTTTTACCAAACTGCCATTGTTTCATGCTAACCTGCTCCTTTAGATGCAAACCCTTGGGGTTGCGAGAATGCCAGGAATGCCGCGGGTAATTGATTAAAGTGAGGAGGGTTCACGAGGTCTTAATGTTGTTTCCAACCTCAGCTCTTCAAACACACTGGCATATGGAGTATACCCATTAATACTCACATGAGCTAGCCCAGATTCCAGTTTGAAAGCGGGGGTAATTTTGAGTTATCTTTTTGAAAGACATGGGAGGGATTTATATATATTGGAACGTAGCCACTGGTGCTAATCAGCCGCATTCTTCCTGAAAAATTGCCGATTCGGAATAAATGAGTTATTGTGTAAAGTGTGATTCAATAACATTCTTATCATGCCTTGCTGAAATATTCAATCACTGTGGAGCACTGTGGAGCAATACTAGAAGTTTGTCTTCTTGAACGTCTCAGTGTTGCTTCACCTTAGTTTGTGTTTGAACTTGGCATTACAACTCCATTGAGCAGCTGAACGGGACTGTCTCACATTAATCCCTCTGAGGTTATGTTTCCAATAGTTTCAGAGTCTGCAGACAGTATTGACCTTTACCAGAGTGTTGCAAGTGTGCCCTGACTGGATTCAGCCCCCCTCGCTCTCTCACACACACACACACACACACACACACACACACACACACACACACACACACACACACACACACACACACACACACACACACGCGCGCACACACACACACACACATCACTCAGAGCTTTAATTTTTATTTCAAATGACAATTTCATCAGAGCCAGACTGGTATATTAAGTCCAACTCTCAATTATGTCTATCATCCTACCTCTGTGAAGCAAGGAGTTGTTGTAGAGTCGTTCTAGATTTTGATGTTTGCTTACAGAAAGGATGTCGTTCAGTTATTCTGTGTAATTGGATAATTTGCTTCGTAGTGGACGAGCACACACCGTTAGAGACTTTCTTTTAGGATTGGGGAATTCTTAAATTGTCATTAGTAAGCCCGGCATGCGATCACACCTGGACCCATATGTTGTCTGGATCAGAACAGGCAGTGGGAGAAAGATTTAGGAGGTCTCCATTGGTTCTTTGTTATAGATAGAGGTTTTCTTTAAAGGTTTTACCTCTCATCCCAGACTCCAGATGTTTTAACCCCGTTCAGCCCACAACCACCCCAGCCCATATAGCCCACAAATCATCTGTTGCCCCCCCCCAACACTCTTCTCAGCTCGCCATGTGGACCTCGGTCAGACCCCTGCTGACTCTCCCACCTACGCTCCCACGTTAGCAGATTCATTCAAAAAATGCAAACACATACTTGCTCATCTCCCAACATGCAATGGATCCCACTCTCACAGAGCTGTTAGCTCCCCCGCCTAGCTTGCCCTTTCATTCAACCTGTTTTTGCCCAAGGCATTTACACTCTCATAAGTTGATCCTCACGTGCAGCCCTCCCCTCTCTCTGAAACACACATGTGGATATACATATCTACACAGTGCATATGTGATATCACTTTACCGGGTGCTGTGGGATGTGCCATGTGCTGTTACTGTGTGTGTGTGGGGGGGGGCTAGCTTTTCAGCTGGAACCAGCTGTGTAGGGGCTCCATGAGCTCATCGGAGGAATCCCAGATATGCACACATACCACACACACACACACACACACACACACACACACACACACACACACACACACACACACACACACACACACACAGCCTCCTTTTTCAGGTTCTCTTGTTTGTTTATAAAGCCCTAAATGGGCTGGCCCCCTCCTATATCGCAGACCTTTTAACCCTCTACTCCACCTCCAGGTCCCTCAGGTCGGCTGACTTGGGACTCCTGGCTGTCCCGCGATCTAAACGTAAGCTCAAAGGTGACCATGCCTGTGTGGTTGCAGCCCCCTAGACTGTGGAACAGCATCCCCCTCCCTATAAGATCTGCCCCCTCCATCGACTCTTCTAAGTCCCGGCTGAAAACTTACTTTTATTCACTAGCGTTCGAATCCTCCTGATGTGGCTGATTTCTGGCTTGTGCCCGTGCCCCTGTGTTGTTTATTCGTGCCTACGAGCTATGCGTCTCGTTGTTTATGTCGGTGTTTCTTGTATTAGTGTTTTAGCTACCTGCTCTGCTCTGTGCAGCACTTTGGTCAACACGGTTTGTTTTTAAATGTGCTTTTTCAATAAATTTGACTTGACTTGACTCCTGAGACTCTGGGCCTGCAGAGCCAACATACAGGTCCAGCAAACCACACAAGACTGTACCTGTGAGTAACTGAGGCTTAGATTGTCAGACTCCAAGCTTCTGGAGAGCTTTGGGGTTTGGTCACTGCACAGGTACAAGCAAACATCGACATTTCTGCGGCGGTGGCAAAATTCTGCCGGGCCCCAACTAATCCATCATGCTGATCTTTAATCAGGGGGGTCTTAAGTCAGTCAGGACTTGGTATACTCTCAGGATAGGGTTTCTGGTCCCTTTCTTGGATGAGGGGAATAGATCAGCCCATTCTTGGCATGTTTATGGTGATTAAAACATCCTGGAGCTCTCTAATAAGAGCATGCATGCGTTCAGCGAGTGCGAGGAATGAAAGGAGAAGCACATGTCTGCCTAGGGTGGTTTCCCATTGGGAATCTCAGTCATCTCATCATACCATATGTCTGGACACAGCTGGAGTTCTTAAGGCAAGAGAGGGTGGGAGAATAGTGGACAGCCAAACAGGCGAGACTATAAGTTGCAAGTAGTTAAAGAGCGTATGTGTGTTGATGAGTCAGAATGAAAAGTTCCCTTTTAGTTTTCTCCTCATCAATAATTGCTCTCTGTTGCCCATCTCACTGACATGGCCTGTGATTTACTGACCTGCCCCGGTTTGTTTTGGTCTACTCAAACATCACTGGTTTGAGTAGACTAATCTCTGAAGAAGCCCCTATGTTCCCTTGAGAGAGAGAGAGAGAGAGAGAGAGAGAGAGAGAGAGAGAGAGAGAGAGAGAGAGAGAGAGAGAGAGAGAGAGAGAGAGAGAGAGAGAGAGAGAGAGGAGAGAGAGAGAGAGAGAGAGAGAGAAGAGAGAGGAGAGAGAGAGAGAGAGGAGAGAGAGAGAGAGAGAGAGAGAGAGTGTGTGCGCGTGCGTGCGTGCGTGTGTGCGCATGTGTGCGTGCATGCCGCGTTTGTGGCACACTCCACAGTGCCCCATTCATTTGTGGGCTGGCACCGAGATAGGAGTCCGGTTGAGAGACAGAGACTGAGAGAGACTGTTCGAGCCCTACAGAGTGACTCAATGCTAGCTGTCTGCCTGGCACAGATTAGATCAACATTAATGAATATTCAACAGTTAGCCATCGCTGCTAGAATGGCCTACTTTTACCGAGGCAGGAGATGGGAGCCAGTCCTCTATCCCAAGTTGTATAGAAAATCAAGGGGGTTATGATTTGCCATTCTGCATGTCTCCTTACATCTGTATGTCATCATTTATAGTTTACTCTTTTTTTTCAACTATGCAAATTGATTGTTTTCCAAATTTTGGAAGGTAAATTATGTTACAAAAGATGATTTCTTAAAATTGTCTTTGTTCTTAAATTTTACTTTCATGTCAGTAATTAGTAAGAGTTGATGCTTTATCTTAATTACGGGCATGAAAGGAAGAATAACATCAGAGACATATTTTCAGATGGGAGAGATCTTAGTTGGAATAGAATTATTCAAGTCTACACTTGTGGAGAAAAATCATTCCTGTACAATTTGTGTTCATTAGTGGGGAAAAAATGTCCTTTGTTTTTTGTAAACATAAGCCAGGCGCTCATCTTCAGCATTGTATTTATCTCCCTCTTATTTCTAATCCGGCTTCTCCCTCAAACGTCAAACACATCTCTTCCATACAAAGACAGGAACTGTGTTGATCTAAACTAAAGTGAGCCGGAAGACTGTGTTTGGTTTAGGTTTTATAGAAAACATAAGGACGTGGACAGCATCCCTGATTTGGGCTTCCGCAAAGACCAAACCCAGGAAAAGAGCATGGCTTGCTAGAGGAATTATTTGGGGTTGGTTTGATAGGAATGAGTGAGTGGTTCAAATATACAAGGCTTAGACCTTTTTATTGCATGTTATTCTTAGATGTGTGTTTATGTGGAATGTTCCTAAAGATGGATGGCGAAGAACGTTAGCCACCCAACACGTGTGTGTGTGGTGGTGGTGTGGGGGGGGGGTTCTCCGCTCTTGCTAGTGGGAACCTTAGAATTAATGGTGTATGCAGGCTATGTATGGCCCATTAGAGCAAGGCTCCACCACAGACACAAATTCACTCTTTCCCCCCCGTGTTGTTTTAAAATCAGCACCCTTTTTTCATGTCAGAACAAACCAGTCCTGCTGTATCTGCTGTCCTGCATTAGAAATACCAAAGCCACCGGTAGCACTCACTAGTTTGCCTGTAGTGTTGGGACCTGAGTGACAGAGTAGGAAGTGGCATGTGAGTGATTAGATTTGTCTGTGCCACGCCACTACCATGGCTGGTTTTCTGAGCTACATGCCTGCCTGAATTTCTGCTAGTGCCTTTAATATACTTGTAACTACTAGCATATGTGACAATAATTTCATTAATCTGCGTTCAGGGTAGATGGAAAACACAGATGGGAAGTGGGCTTTCAGACGGTGAATTTCTCCAACACTAGTTTAGATGTTGTGGTGGAAGCAGTGTGATGGAGTCAGACTTGCATTGGTATGCTGTGAAAGGAATAGTGAATGGCAAATGCATAATCTTGGATGATCCGACAATACTCAACAGTTTTGCACACCAGCAAACATTTTGTAGGAGCACCCAGCCAAAATTTAAGGAGCACCAGAATTTTTTTTTATTTTTATTACTGAATAGGGAACAGCAGGGTATGTCTATTGAAAATGTCATTTTATACGGCAACAGGTAACATTTTTGCTTAAGTGCATTAAATTCATTTTGATAGCATAGTGTGATGGCTATAGGAGAATGACACAATCACCATTCAGACCAGTTCCCAGCAGGCCTTGTTTATGTTTTGGATTTGGCCTGCCACCAGGCATGAAACTTCACTGGATGTATAGGGATTGGCTTATGACACTTCTTTCCTGTTTCTGAACTGAATAAAATAATGAATATCAAAGTATTGCAATTTTATTTATCTAATTTGTAAACACGGCCCTGTGATATCCTGGTGGCCTGTTCAGGCTGTCTCCCCACTGCGCCGATGACTGCTGGGATAGGCTCCAGCATCCCCGTGACCCTGAGAGCAGGATAAGCCGTTTAGATGATGGATGGATGGGTGGATATTTTGTAAACATAGCTCCTCTTCTTCCACAGAATTCTTTTGAGCTATGGCTTGTTAATAAATTCACGTCTTGTTTTGCTATGCTTTGAAGAAGGGGGAAAAAAGAGCCTTGGTTGTTTTTTGTGCCAACCCAACTAACCATTCCCTCTCTTCTTCTCTCCAGGATGGTTCTCTGGGCAATATAGATGACCTGGCACAAGAGTACTCTGAGTACTATAACACCTGCTTCCCTGACGTCAGCGACCGCATGGAGGAGCTACGCAAAAGACGCGTCTCCCAGGAGCTTGACATGGTGAGTCTGTCACACACACACGCGCACACACACACACACATCACCAACAACAACATGCACACATACACCTTGTATAGCAATGTGTCCTTAGCAATAACAACTAGCAGCCACAGCGGTCCTTTAACTGGGCTCAGTTCACGTATTACCCAGAGCAAATTATCATTTCTCAACAAAGCCTTTTGTAATCACCCTAAAAATTCCCATTTCAGAGCAGTCTTGTGGCTTCGCTGAGTGAAATTTCCAAAAGCTCAGCCAACACCCTGGCAAAGATAAGCGGCAATGTGCTGGAGTTTTTGTCCTTCCCCCCAAAAGCAGTAACATTCTCCCGGATCTGAATGCAGTTGTGTTCAGGGGAACCATGCAAGGTTTGGGGGGGGGGGTCTTTTCACAAGGATGTAGGGTAGTGGGGAACCCCTTCAGTTGCCAGGCTACCAGCAATGGTATGAAAGAATGCTGGTGCTGCCATAGAGGGCTTCACTCTGTACTGCAGCATGTCACCCAAGACACATGTATAGGAACATGCAGTGGACAGCAAGGTTGTAGGGTGTATAAATGCCAGTTTCATAATTCCCATGTGATTTTACTAATTGATGTTATTTGATTTCATGTAAACATTGCAGGTTGGGAGTGAACAACATATTTTAATTCATGATTTATAGATCTATTTCTTACAAATTGCAGATGATTGTACCAAAATGGGCTACCCTTTTACCAAAATAGTGTCAGCTTCCTCTTTCCTCATATACATGGGGTAGCCATACTGATAATAAATTTTTAGGCCTGTTCTATCTAAGTAGTCCCACCTAGCTGCTTTTCAGTTTGAATGTGTTTGAAGCAAGGATTATCTACCAGAATAGAATAAGATGACCTAAAAGTAATCATAATGGCTGTCAGAAGAATGCAAACTTGTACAAAGCTCTACAAGTACGATTTAAATTTTACTCATTACGGTATACTCAGGCCCTATGCCAAGCACACACCAAGGACACATTTCTTGTGCTTCACTCATTTCCACCACTAGTCAATCTGTCTTTGCCTATCACTCTCTGTCTATCATTACTGATTCTCCAGTTTTAACAGGAGGCAAGCCAGAGAGGTAACATGAAGAGTAGGTGGTCATTAAGGAGCTTACATATCTATGCTCCTCACAGTCAGCCATGTGGTTTTGTTTGGGTTGACAGGTATGGTTTAGACAAGGATCATATATTTGATTTATGGTGCTTTCTCCCAAGTGATTGCTGGCGGAGGTCTTGTTCTCACAACTTTTAAAGCACCAAGTTGAACATGTATAAAGTAAGAAATGTGGATTTAATGCCCAGATATGTTGCAGCATTCTATCATGTATTATGTGCATGTCTACAACATGTGTTCTCGTTTCCATTATGTGCGAGTTTATCAATGTTGATGTGGAGGAGTTAAGTGGGTCACCTCGGTGCTTGGCGAGGTTGGGAGGGTTTCAGCCTGAAGAGATAAAATGGGGGGAGAGGAAGCAATCAAGGCTGATTCTACTACAGCCTGAGAAGCAGAAGGAAGGAGAGGATGGGAGCAGGCTGTGGCCTTAAGTGTTGCAACCAGCGCTGGAGCAGGACAAGGATAAGGACCGGAGGAGGGGAAGACAAAGGGAGGAAGGAGAGGGGGAGAATGAGAAGGGGAATGTGAGAGTCTGCAGCTGTTGCCCAACACCACCCTGCAAAAGTTTGGCAGTGAGAGACAAGGAAGAGAGTGGAGGAGGGAAAAAAGAGAAAATGAGGGATATCCATTTGTCTGCTGACAGCAGATTATTCCCAACACAGACAGGAAGACTGAAGGATAATCACTCTGAGATAGATTTGACTGTACAATGCTTGTCAATATAGTCAATTTATAAAACTACACACAAAGAAATATTCTAATATAATAGCCTTTTTGGGGCTAACCAACAACTTTTAGAAGGTGATAAAACTAGGTCAAAACCAAATTCCTCCTCTTAGCCAGTATTGTTACAATATCTTATTGCTAAAGGGTATTGATGAACAGCCAGTGTTCATTGCTCCATTTTCCAAATGGGCTAGTGTCATGTTTCTAGACTGGACATCGTCATAAACTGTCTCAAATTCTGGTGGAAAACTGGAACAAGAAAGTGAAAGGGACTTTGAGAAAAAGAGACACAAGAGGAGACAAGAAAGCGAGAGATGTGGAGAAATAAATGCGAAAGAGATACAGACTGTGAGACAGACAGAGAGAAATGAGAATGGCTATTGTCTTGTGAAGTGTGCTCAGAAGCCAATGGCCAACAACCAGTCTTTCCAGCCATGTCCCTGTGGACCAGTACCAGATGGTTAGGAAAGGTCACAATGCCAAAGGGTTAGACTGATGAAGTGGCATTTAACAATGCCCCTTAGGGACATGATCTTTTGGGAAGGAGCTGTCACATCTACATGGTACAGGAGGGCAGTGGTGCTATCAGGAGTCATCATGATCCACTCCTTCTCCGGTCATTGTCTGTCTCCCCTTCTCTCATTCTCATTTAAATGGCTCACTTTTCTATTTTGGACTGTTCACTCTAATCCTCTCTAATCCATCTCTTCTCTTGTTCACTTTTGGGACCAGCCTCTGGTCCCCCAGTCACACCAGACCTGCTCTGGCCAAGGAGGCATTTGGCCTTAGTTGTCAAAGGTTAAATTAGCTTGAACTTTCCTGGTCATCACACTCCAGCTTAAAGAGGAGATGTGGGGGTCAAGCAAGAGCAGAAAGTGGCAAACTGGACTCCACATTGAGAGAGGCCTAAGGTTAACATTTGAGGACTAGTCTGACAGGCTGACCTCAGATAGGCCCACAGGTGGAGTGACCACACATTTGGAGACTTGCTCATGGAAAATTCCTAGATGACACTCCGTGGCTATAGTTTCGCCTTATACAGCTTGACAACACAAAAAAGGAAAGAAGCCATCATATTTAATTTTCTGTTCTCTAACACCTACTCTGTTGATCTAACAGTAAGATCCTCAGAAGGGGAGCGCAGTTTTGATTACTTAGTCTTTTGTGCCTCAGTTAATGCTTGAGATTTTGCAGCAGCATTGGCGTTTTGGCCAAAAAGTTTGCAGTACCAAATTTAGCCTAATGCAGCGGTGGCTAACCATGTGCCATGGAGAGCCATGTCCATGCAGGTTTTCATTCCAGCCGGATTCCACACCAGGTGATTTCACTGATTAGTAACCATCAACCAAAGAGGAAGAATGTATCAGTGATATCACCTGGTGTGGAGTCCGGCTGGAATGAAAACCTGCATGGACATGGCTCTCCATGGCACATGGTTAGCCACCCCTGGCCTAGTGCTTGTGTTTGTTTCCATAGGCACAACATGGCTATCAACTTTAGCGGCCTACCCCATTGACTAAGTGATGATCATCTGTGTAGGACTGAGAAGTAGGGCTGTCTAATGTTGCCTCATTAAGAGTTGGTGATGGAGGCTCTCTCTGAGATGCCTATCAGCATGCTTATTTCCTGCCTGGCCTCCACTGTGTTAGTCCTCCCTGTCTTCATGTTAGTTTTATGGGTAGCAGGGACACAAAGGGTTAAAACAAACATCCCCTTTGGGAATGAGCCCTATGGATTAGCTCTATCACGCATGGTCTCCCAGTTCTGTCGGGAACCAGAGATGGCCGGTTCTCACTGAAAGTGTGGCCTGCTACCTCATTGGCAGTTAGCCTAAGCCTTCTTGCTGGAAGTGATTCAAAAGTAATGTTTCAAATTTAAAAAAGATTTAGCAGTTTTAGCAAACATCTGTTGCTCATAGTGACAGTTCACGAAGACCAAACACATTTGCAAATATAAGATTTTAATTCCGACTGACTGACAATTAGCAACTACAACTATTTTCGAAGCAATTGTTTTGCGTATTTAAAAGCCATACATCCAGGAATGAACTGTCATTAAACTGTAGAGATAGGTAGCTTGCAAATACATAGTCATTGCTACTTGCTTTCAATTTTTTTTTTATTTTATGTAATTATATTTTAACAGGCATGTAGTTTTTTCATGTAATTGATGGTGTAATAAATTTTGTTTCAATTTATGTATTTGAATGCATAACATTTGTGCAGTCTTTTTTAGTCATTTAACAATGATGGTCGTTCCCTCTTACCATAGATGGCCTCTTTGACTCCCCACTCAAACCAGTGTTCCTCCACATCATGCCAGGCCTCCGCAGTCTACACCCATCTACAGGCCAGTAGCCACTCTTTCAAGGATGAGGCTGTGCTCATCCTTGATAGGGAGGAACGCTGGTTTGAACGAGGAGTCAAAGAGGCCATCTATGATAAGAAGGAATGACCATCCCCAAACTGGGGGGGAGGGGGGGGCTAAGAGTACATCTGTCACCATTTTACAATGCTGTGATTGCAAACATTCTCAAATCCTCTGTGAATGGTACACCTGGCCATTGAGACTCTAGTTAATGATCACACCCATATTTGCATGTGAAACTGATTGTTGGTTTCGGTCGTTTTGCAAGGGTGGGGTGCAGTGAGTTTAGACCGAAGAGTTGACTTAGTTGAGTGATGAAACGTATCTGTCGATAAACGTCGTATCCAGATGAACTGATTCAACCTTCTTTGATTTTCTTACCTGGATTATTGAGCATGCATCAAGACGATACTTTCCTCTCCGATCAGACTAATGTTGGAGCACCTCAAGGCTGCGTTAGCTCACCTGTGTTGTTCACGTTGTACACTGCAGATTGCACCACCTGTGTACCCAACCAGTTTCTTTTAAAACACTCTGTTTCCACCTTACTCTCTCTGCTGACTGACAGCGATGACCTCAGGCTGTACCACTGTAATGTTGACTGGCTAATTGAATGGTGCGATAAAAAGGCTCTTATTTAGCAACACTAATAAGAAAGAGGAAGTTATTTTTGGCCTTCCTCCAGATTGTCAGCTGCCTTCGGTTACGATCCCCAACGTGGAAATTAGACAAGTCTTTTCATACAAATACCCGGGTGTTATGACAGATGGACTTCTCTTATAGCATTTATTTGTAAGAAGTTACAGCAGCACATTTACTTTATTTGTAGACTGAAATCTTTTGGAGCCAGTAGCTAGATTATTTTTCTGTTTTTTAAATCACTCATTCAGGGTGTCATGCTCTACTGCAGTCCAGCCTGGCTCAACAGCCTGTCTGTGAAACTTTAAACTATACAAAAACTAGACTATATAATCAAATCCAAATCTGTGTGAAGATTATTGGTCAACCTGTGGCACACTCCTCTCAAGCATCTCACAACAAGAGCATGCTCACACATGCTAACCTTATCTCCTCTGACTCCTCGCATGTCTTAAACGGAGAATACCCACTTCTGCCCACTAATGGGCGATTTAGAGTCCTTCAATTTAAACGCAACTGGCTGAAGAATTATTTTATACATCAGTCTGTACTATTGGTAAACCAAAACCAGTGTGCTGCTAACTGAGATCTAAGCCTGCCCTAAAAAAAAAAGAAGTATGTTTTAACAAATGCGTATCTGAAGCTTAAGCCACAAAGTGTTAAGAAGTAATGGAAATTAAGATATTTTTATTTCCTGTCATCTTTCCATTTCACTCCTACTCAAAAGTTCCTCTCCAAGTCTTTTTAAGGCAGGGGCATCCAGGTAGCATAGCGATCTATTCCGTTGCCTGCCACCACGGGGATCACTGGTTCGAATCCCCATGTTACCTCTGGCTTGGTCGGGCATTCCTACAGACACAATTGGCCGTGTCTGCAGGTGGGAAGCTGGATGTGGGTATGTGTCCTGGTCGCTGCACTAGCGCCTCCTCTGGTCAGTCAGGGCGCCTGTATGGGGAAGTTGTGGGAATAGCGTGATCCTCCCACGCACTACATCACCCTCGCGAAACTCCTCACTGTCAGGTGAAAAGAAGCGGCTGGCGTCTCCACATGTATCAGAGGAGGCATGTGGTAGTCTGCAGCCCTCCCCAGATCGGCAGAGGGGGTGGACCAGCGACCGGGATGGCTCGGAAGAGTGGGGTAATTGGCTGGATACAACTGGGGAGAAAGGGGGTGGGGTCTTTTTAAGGCAGGTTTGGGTTCAGTCAAATTAGGATGGGAGATTTCACCTAAATTTAGAAACAGGACATATTTATCCATTATCCAAACATTTTATCCTGCTCTCAGGGTCGCGGGGATGCTGGAGCCTATCCCAGCAGTCATTGGGCAGGCAGGTTGGGAGACTCCCTGGACAGGCTGCCAGGCCATCACAGGGCCGACACATTCACACCTAGGGACAATTTAGTACAGCCAAATCACCTGACCTACATGTCTTTGGACTGTGGGAGGAAACCGGAGCACCCGGAGGAAACCCACGCAGACATGGAGAGAACACACAAACTCCACACAGAAGACATATCTTTTGCCATTAAAAAGTTCTTGTTGTTTAATCTCCAAAAGGTTCTCTGATCTACAAAAAAAAAATCAATAACTTTGCCTCTAGGCTTTCTATTTCTTCTTGCTGTCTTTTCTCTTACAGATCAGATCAGAGGATCAGCTCTTCAATCGGTGCCAGTCAGCCAAAGTAGCAAATTGTACAGTACGTCCGTGGCGTCCTTGTCTGATGAAATGATAGTGAAACATTGGGATAGAACCCACATCGGTGATCAATCCCATCGGCGTGTTGACACTGGTTGGTGGGGTGCATGAAGTAACCCTGGAGGCAGATATCATGTTAGAAATTTGCCTTGCTCTCAAACCTCAGCAATAGAAGAGCGCCACAGATAAAAACATAGTTCTGATTAAATGAGTGTGATTCATTTTGTGACGTCATATGCAAAGCAGAAAAGGGACCTTTTTACCACATTTTTTTATCCCCAAGGTTTGAAGTAATGTTGCTTGAATAAGAAACCCTTGAGAAGATTAACTGTCAGTTGCTGGAAGCTGTGTCTTCTATAAAGGAAAACAGCTTTGACACGAAACACTCACCAGCTGGTATTTTGCTGATCTGCTGGCCTCGGGATCCTCACTTAGGACTTCTAGCTGAGAGGATTGTCAGGTGGGGATCAGGACACAGGTTGGGGCATGCTCCCGTACTTTGTTTGACCACGAGGTGAGGGAAGGAGCAGTGTTGTTCTGGGCTAATTCCTAGGTGAAGTAAATTCAACAAGGTGGGTCAGTTCACTGGGCTTTGGACCCACAATGTGAAGAAAGACAAGCTATGCTGTGTCATCTTTTGCTTATTAGCCTAACCCCGTCCGCTTTCACGTCTTTGAACACGGCAGTCCAAAAAGGGCAGTGTGCACAAACAGTGGCTTTCATTTCGGTGCGATTGCTTTCTATGGGTGTTGCTGTTACTCTGCTGTTAGTCTAACCTTTAAGTGGAGCCATTGGTTTGTTTGGATTTTCATCATACACCTTGGTCAGCATGAAAATTGCGACCCCCGTCATCGGAATGTGTAATAACTCTGGTATTTGTCTTGAAATACCAAAACAATGACAATCCACCAGGTATTGTTAGGTCAGGAGTGCCTCAGAAAAGTACCACACTTGGCCTGCTTTACGGGGCCAGGGAAGTACAGTGCAGCCTGTCTGAAGGAAGTGGAAAGAGGTGTTACTGTATGTTAGTGAGCTCTGGGTTATTGCCGTAAATGGAGTCTCAGGCACATAGCAGCTCAGGGGTGGCACGGCAGACTGTGTTTGAAGCCCCCCCCCCCCCCCCGCTACCTCTCTTTCTTTCTTTCTCTTCCTCTCTCTCTCTCTACCCTGCTTTGTGTGAGAGTCAGTTAATGACAACATGTGACTGCTGGTTCTTCTGTACCATCTTGTGCGTGTGTGTGCACGTAAGCATAACTGTGTGTACATCCATCTTCACCCAAGTCCATCAAGATGAGCCAGTTCTGCAAGCCCTCTCAACACAGGTCCTGTTCCCCGGCTCACCACCCCTGATTGGTGCTGCGCCAAGCTGTCTGGTTAGTCTCCGTGACGCCATACCACCACAGCACATGGGCATGGGCCTACCCACCTACCTCAAATCATGCCCACCCACACTCAGCTGGCCATGCCAGTTGGCATATCCAGCACTGAGCCACCCGGTCTCCCTGCTTTTGACACATATCCGCCCACATTGGCCTCCAGAGTTGGCAGTAACTTCACTGCGGTATCTCCATTTAACACCCCTCACCGTGGTATTTCCCCCCTCTCCCTTTCATTAACAGGTTTTCAGGTCCTACAGTCACAAGGTAGAATGTGGCTGCAGTTATGGCAGAAAAGCCCTGGTGGTGCTTGCCTTTATATTCAGTTCATAGAAGCTTTTGATGCCTGTGGGTGCGGTTGAGTCTTTTCAGATGTGCAGTCCCCTCTCTCTGTCCGCGGATATCGTGATCCTCATTAGGGCTCTCTCTCTCTCTCTCTCTCTCTCTCTCTCTCTCTCTCTCTCTCTCTCTCTCTCTCTCTCTCTCTCTCTCTCTCTCTCTCTCTTCCTGTGTCTCTCGCTCTCTCCCAGTTTGTCCTCCTCCTCTTTTATTCAATACAGTCACGCACTGGCAATTAGGTAGCCGTGCGTGTGCACAGCTCAACATGGCATGCACCAACACACACTTTAACTGGGTATGGGAACAAACGGGCCTGTGAACACCTTTTTTTTGGGTGAGGGGGGCATGCACGTGCATTCACACATGCACAAATTGAGGTAAGTAGGGCAGTATCTTGGCTGATGATTGTAGTTTTCAGAAGTTCATGTAAAGGATAACATTCCCCCTCTGGGAGTGTGAATAAGTAAGAGCCACACACACCCACACACACACACACACACAATTTCATCAGATTAATATTCTCATTCGGAAAACCATTTCGGCTGTGTTTGCTCTCAGCCTCTGTTCAACTTCCAAACTACTCCCCCTTTTTCTGTACCGTTGGTTCTCTGTTTATGCTCAAGTCCAAAAAAAAAAAGTTGGGGGGGGGGGTTAAGGAAGCTTTTACATGAGTTTTCCCCTCCATATCCTGCACTGAGGCAAATTCATCTCACAGATCAGTAGCGAAAAGGAAAAGAGATGTGGGTTTGTTTGTTTTTGCAACGCTACCCTCCTTTTCTCTCTCCCCCCTCCTCTTTCTCCATCGCTCCATGTCTGGTATGGCAAGCACAGATGAGCAGGAGTAGGTGGAACAGAGAGCTGATTTGTGTCCGTCTCTTAGGAGCTCTATCTGTGGAAGTGGAGGTGTGTGTGTGTGTGTATGTGTGTGTGTGTGTCTGTTTTTATGAGAATGTTTAACTTCCTGTGTGTGTGTTTTAGTGTGTCCAAGTGTGCGTGGGTCAGGCAGTGAGATGGCGGTGCAGCACTGTTTTAAGCTGGTCTCCATAGTCGGCGGGCCCAGTGCCCATGCAGATACCAAGATACTGCCAAGACCGACATATCACTTTCCGTCGCAGCAGACTGCGGCAGCCATCAAAGATAGTCTGATAACAAAAGACATCAAATGCTACCTTGTGTGTGTGTGTGTGGGCATACACCTTTGTGCCTGGCGCCTCGGTGTCTTTGTGTGTTCGTGGTGTTTAATGTGCGCCCGTGCTGTTCTCTTCGTTTCAGTTGTTTAAGCAGAGCTGAATGTGTAAGCTGTGCTTGCTGAAGGGATGGATGTCGGCGTATCGTTACACAGTCTTTCTTAAGCTCTACCTCTGTCTGAAAAATGCACGCGGACTCGGCACAGATTCTGCTCCTGTCCTGCCTTGCGATGTAATGTTCTTTAGGTCTTCCTGTAAATCTGGTTTTTATGACCCTTGATGGTGGCAACCTGTTCCCTGAGTTAAAGGAATCTCCCAATTCCCTGAAACGGACAAATTGTTCTGCAGCTCTTCCGACAAGTCTTGATTTACATCCAGCAAAACTCCCGGACCCCCTGCCTCTGCTTTCTTGAGTGATGTGGCAGAGTTGACTCTCTTGCTAGCAGGTTAGGTGGACTGAAAGGCAACAACATTTTGGATACAAGCAACCAGCTGGGTCTGTCTGGCTAGCAGTTGACTACTGTTTTGAGAAATGTAGGGTTGAGATGATTTTTCTACCTTTGGCCTTAGCAATTTAATCCTGCTAGTCACCTTCAGGCGACAAGCTCTTAAACAGCAGTTAAAGGGGTTATGTCACTTCTGACTAATCCCCCTGAACTATTATTCACTCGCTCACTGCTTGGCAGACATGGGTGGAAGAGGACTACACCCCCTAACCCAAAACCCAGTGAAAGAACAAAGGTTAGCCTAAGCAAAGAGGTGCTCTGATTAGAAGTATGACTGTCCGGCAACTGATCTAGAGGCAGTTTCCTGACATGACTCGCCTTCCCCCTAATACCTGGGTGTGGTTATATAGATGATCCAAATTTCACGTAAATAAACCATTAACCTTTTCCCGCTCCCCACAGGAAGGCCCAGGTCTCTTCACTCTTTTCCTGTTGCCTGTTGCAATAAGCAGCAATGAATCGCTTTGGAGTAGAAGTGAGTCCATGCTGCTTGTCCCCGGCTAACGTCTCCTCATCTGTCCAAATGCTCAGATCTGTGAGTGAAGGGCAGCCAAGTAGGCCAACCAATCATAATGCCTCGCCACCTACCAAACCTTCCTGTGCTGAGACGTGGGACGAAGTGGAGTAGAAGCTTTGCCGTGTCCTTACAAGAACATGGACACCCCTGCTGCTGTCGATTTGTTTTAGATTTGCTGTAGATTTACACCTGCCGTAAAGCAGCGCTCTGCGTCACAGCAGAGGGCCTTGACGGCCAGTAAACATGTACCTTTTAGAGTCGAGAAACATACAGTTTCTCATATGCGAGAGTAATAAGCAATCAATGGGGCACTCGGAAGGTTTGAATCAAGAGTGAAGTTTTGTACGAGCCCGTAGGGAAAGGAAGGGATATGTTCGGGCTTATCTGTGAATGCGGCGTTTGTTTATGGTATTAATCTCTCAACGCTTCTCGCCGCTTGTATTTTCAAATCACTCACTGTTATTGCAACACACCGATGCGAGGGGGATTTTATGAGTGAAGGAGAAGGAATATCAGGGTCCGCAGTGCTAGTTACTATCTAGGCAGTCAGACAGAAAGTAGAATTGGGAACTTTTTTTGTTTTGGGGCTTTTTCTCATCGTTCGCTACTGTGTCGATTTCATCAGTGTTGTTTGCGCTTCCTCAAAACAGTTTCAAAAACACGTGAAAACCATTTGGTTTTGTCGTGTCAGGTATTTGTGGGTAATCAGTCTTTATGTAACTTTTTCCATTGACTTTGACGGTACACACCAAGGTTTCACTTTTGGTGAGACCATCATGACCCCTCCTCACCCATGTTAGCTCATCCCCAAGCCCCTGTAGTTTAGAGGCTGCCTTTTTTGGCTACTCGTTTTTTTGATGGGGGGTATTTTTCCCCCCTTTTTCTCCTCAGTTGTATCCGGCCAATTAGCCCACTCTTCCGAGCCGTCCCAGTCGCTGCTCCACCCCCTCTGCTGATCCGGGGAGGGCTGCAGACTACGACATGCCTCCTCTGATACATGTGGAGTCGCCAGCCGCTTCTTTTCACCTGACAGTGAGGAGTTTTGCCAGGGGGACGTAGTGCGTGGGAGGATCACAATATTCCCCCCAGTTCCCCCTCCCCCCTGAACAGGCACCCCCAACCAACCAGAGGAGACGCTAGTGCAGCTACCAGGACACACACCCACATCCGGCTTCCCACCCACAGACACGGCCAATTGTGTTTGTAGAGACGCCAGTAACAGTCGGCAGTAACACGGGGATTCGAACTGGTGGTCCCCGTGTTGGTAGGCAACGGAATAGACCGCCACGCTACCCAGATGCCCTTTTTTGGCTGCTCTTAACCATACCATACATGCAGTATACATTCCCCTCGTATTTTTGGGGTAACAGATACATTAAGTTTTGTTCAGTTTTACTGGCAGTAATTTACTTGTTCATAACATCTCCCCTTAAAGTTGCTGAGCATGGTGCAAATATGGGGCTGTTTCAGTGAGAACTGTATGTCTTATAAAAAGGACAAAATCCCAGACAACCTCACATTTCCGTCTCTACAGCACTCATACAGGGAAGTGCAACTTATTCAAGGTTTAAGTGAACTCATTCACTTAAACCCTGAATAAGTCGCACTTCCCTTTTGTTCCCTACCAAAACAGAACATCTCAATACTAAAAACAAAAAACCCACTGAAATTCACACAAATGAAACCGAAAACGCTGCATCAAACCTCATATTAAACTACTGAAGCTGGCCTCCAGTAGACACCCTCCAGTACTACCTCCAGTTTTCCTCCTTACACCATCAACTAGTGCATCTGTATAAGATGGTGGAAGATGTGAGTGTATGCTTGCGCCCCCCCTGCCCATCCAACCTACCCACACACATACAAATGCACTATAACCAAAGCTTGTTGTGGCAAGTAGGGATATCCTCTTCTTTAGCTTGTCAATTTACAAAAAAGAAAAAGAAAATGGGTACAAGAAACACACGAGGGGCATCTGGGTGGCATGGCAGTCTATTCCATTGCCTACCAACATGGGGATCGCTGGTTCGAATCCCCGTGTTACCTCCGCCTCGGTCGGGCGTCCCTACAGACAGTTGGCCGTGTCTGCGGGTGGGATGCCGGATGTGGGTATGTGTCCTGGTCGCTGCACTAGCGCCTCCTCTGGTTGGCCGGGGCGCCTGTTCAGGGGGGAGGGGAACTGGGGGGAATAGTGTGATCTTCCCACGTGCTACATCCCCCTGGCGAAACTCCTCACTGTCAGTTGAAAAGAAGCGGCTGGCAACTCCACATGTATCAGAGGAGGCATGTGGTAGTCTGTAGCCCTCTCTGGATCAGCAGGGGGGGGGGGGGGGGCAGTGACCGGGATGGCTTGAAAGAGTGGGGTAATTGGCCAGGGTGCAATTGGGGAGAAAGGGGGGGGGCACACAAGAACACAGCCAATACAAATGTCCTTCCTTATATCACATCCTTTCTAGTAAAGCACAGGCTTCAAGCCAAGGTGCTAGATTTGATGTGATTCTGCAGCCTTGTGTCTCAGAGAGGCATGGCTTCTCCTGAATAGGCCTTGAGGAAACCTGTTTAAGGCATATGCAAGTGCTAGCTCCCCGTCTCTCTTACTAACAGTGAAAACAGGCAGGATGCTTTGTTGCTGACTCTTAAGAGCTTCACCATGTTTTGGGACCAAATATGGAGGTTTTCCACTGCTTTTGTCCAGTGTGGTCAAATTAGTATTCTAGTCACTCCTTTCATTCAAAGCCACAAATCTACCCAATTTTGAAAGGTTTTTTTTTTTTTCATAATCTGCATTTTGCCCTTGTGTGTCAGTTTGTCACACCTGGCTAGTAAGCTTACGGTTTTATAAGGCCCGAAATCAGCAGGCGTTATTCCTGTAACGCAAGTGTCATACGAGGGAGTGGCACGATACCATCTGTGATATTTCACTATCCAATTTGTAGCGTCAGTTCAGGTGTTGTTCTCGTGCATTGTTGCCCTTGGAAAGTCAGACAACCAGTAGTAGGCTATGACACCACCTTGTGATATGAGCGACTGTTGAAACGAGTCTTGCTGGTTTGGGAATTGCCAGCAGGGTTTAATGTGTTCACTTTCTCCAGCAGGGTGCCGCTGGGTGTGTTGGCGATGGACGTGCTTATGTTTGTTTTTGTTTATATGCTGGTGTGTCTGTCTACATGACCGTTTGCCCCCACATCCACATTAACATGTCATTTATTGTGTCTGTAGTCAACTGGCCCATTTTCTCTCTCAGATGCTCATTTTAACCCTTTTTTTAATATCCTCATAGATGTATTCACAATTCTTTACATTGTGTTCTTAAATGGCTCTCTGATACTCACCTATGATCTTCTTTCTCCCTCTCTCTCATTCGCAGGAAAAACTGGACCCCAGCACCACCTCTTTACAGCTCCGCTCTGAGATTCAGGTAAGCTCCCAGCTTCTTTAAATCATGCAAAAATATTGCCTCCCAACTTCACGGTTTCAGTATTGCACAAATTTTGACTTGATATCCGTCTGACAGCCGTCCTCTTTCCACCCACAGGAGTCATTAGGCTTCAGCAGTGAGGTGTCCACTCCAGAGACGGACAGAAAGTAAGGCACTTTATCAATTTGTCATTCTAATTCACGACCAAACTGTGAAACATTAACCATCTTGGATAGAAATGTGCGTCTGCTGCGTGTCAAAGCAATATGCAACACAGTACATGTCTGGATTGCATCGTAATACCCGTACACACATGCAGGGGTCATGAATCACACTTAGCCTTTCAGCACAACCATGGCTGAGGATGGTGAGAAGGGGGAAAGGTAAGATAAGCATCTGCAGATGCAGTTCATGTGATTGATAGGTATCTTATGACTGCCTGTACAAAGGGTCACTGAATTTGCCCATGGGAGGCAGAGATCAGTGCCCCGGATAAAAACTTCTGACTTCATAGAGGAGTGTGGCAATATATGAGCTGGCAGTTAGGACATTGAGCCAAAGGCTTAGCTTCAGGTCATCAAGGATATGAGGGCTAGCGCACACACACAAATGAATGCGTAACCACGCGCACGCATTGGAGAGGGGTGTGTAAACGGTGTTGCAATATTGCTGCAAAATTTTGATATTTGTAATCCAATAAGTACAGAAATTAAACATTTTAGCATAATTATATAAGATTTACATGATTTAGTTGAGAACAGACCACAGCTCTGATGATTTCCTTTCTAATTGAATATATCAAAAAGATATAACATTGAAGTGTAATTTGTATTGCTAAAGTTAGCCAGCAGCTTATAGGCATCGTAACACAGCTATAATACATACTTTTGGCCCTATCCTGGGACACATTGTCCAGTCACTCATACATTCCTGGTAATAAAGATTTAATATAAATATCTACCATACAATACTGAAACTGACACTGTAGCTGGCGTACAAGCACAGTACATTTCTCATACTATTTGATGTAATTTACCAACTTCAGACCTTTGCTTTAATGGCTGGTGATGACATTATCCTACTTTATTAAATCAACCAATTGATGTGAAACGATCTATATAGCAGTCTTATTTTAAACCCTTCCCATCTAGTTAACATTACATAGACACACTGTCCCATACAAATTCTCCCAAGCTGTAACTGCTGTAGTCACGTCCCTGCTGAGGTTTAAAGGAAACCCATTGAGTGCTTCCTCCGGCTGACCTTCTCAGTTCAGCAGCCATTCTCTGTTCTCCGGCTGTCCACACTTCCTTCCTGCCTTTGTGTCCACCAGGGGACAGGGGGAGAATGAGAGGAGGGGTGAGAAAGAGAGGGTAAAGGCCAGATGATTACAACTAAAAGGCATGAACGAAAGAGCAGGATGGGACAGGGCACGGGTGGGGTTCCTTTTCACTGGTTCCTGTCAGCTAAGTGCGAACGTATTTTTGTATGTGTGTGTGTGTGTGTGTGTGTGTGTGTGTGTGTGTGTGTGTGTGTGTGTGTGTGTGTGCTTCAACGTGTTCCTCTGTATTGTGTGTATGCATCATTTCTCCCTTGTCACAGACCTGTATTACAGGTTTAAAAGCCACCATCAAAACAGCATTTCATATTTCATGTGGTCCAGTAGAGTGACGTTTGTCACACGGCGAGTGTATGGATACTCTTGGGAAATAGTTTTGTTGGCATTACAGAAAGCTGAGTCAGTTCATCGGTTCATCAACGTTTATTGGGAGAAACATTTCATCACTCATCTAAGGGACTTCTTTAGTCTCAATTGACTGCAGGTATCCCCACCCTTATAAACGGCACAGTTGCATAATGACCGAACCAGCGATCAGTTTCATATGCAAATTAACGTGACCATTAACTAGAGTTACAATGGCCATGTGTACTATTCACAGAGGATTTGGGAATAGTTGCAATCACAGATGCAAGATGACAACAGATGTGCTCCCCCCCCCAGTTCAGGGATGGTCGTTCCCTCTTAACATAGATGTTCTCTTTGACTTCCCGTTTAAACCAGCGTTCCTCCCTATCAAGGATGTGCACATCCTCAGCCTTGAAAGAGTGGCCACTGGCCTGTAGATGGGTGTAGACAGTCCTGGCCTGACAAGGTAGCTGTTCTGTGTTGTGCCATCCTGTTGGTGTGTGCAGCAGAGGGAGCTGGCCCCGCCCCTCGGCTCCCACATATGACAGGCTCTGAGAGAGAGATCTCTCTTCTGGATTGGGAATAGCGAAAATGCATCATTGACAAACGTCTTGATTGTATTGCAAATTAGAAACAGAGTCGGTGAAATGCAAGGCGCAAGATAACGTTTATGAAGCCTAAATAGATAGGAAATGTATTTTCTCAATTTCTCCAATACCAGAACCGTTAACGTCGGAACTTATCAGTACTTCACCGGTGCCCATTTAATACTGGATTTCGGTACCCATCCCTAGTAAGAACTGGTGTTTTTAGGCTTTCTGTGTTTCTAACCATAACCCCTGGTGTGCATGTGTGTCCCGGTGGAGTTGTCACGGTCATGTGAGCACCACGTGCAGCAGGGAAAGTGCATACCACAGACATGATCTGTCTCCCATGGCTGTGTATGTGCATGGATAAAAGCTGAGGGTGATGGGAACCAGGTGCCACATGCAGAATGACGTCTCTCTGCCTGATTCTTAGAGAGACGGGGGGGGGGGGGTCAAATATACAATTCTATCTTTTTCCTGTCAATGTTTTTTTTCCTCTATCGCTCGTGCATGGCCTCACATGCGAGCTCTCAGACCCCCTCTCTTAAACATTCAGACCTGGTTCCTCACAAACCCAAATTTTTAACATGCACTCTCAAACAAATACTTTTCGACATGTACACTAATACACATCCTCATATCCCTAGGACCCCTTACCCCTGTTTAGTTGGAGGCCTCTTTGAGGTAGTCTCTGTTGAAAGTGCACTAAATTCCAATTGGTTCAAACCCTGTGCCACTTTGTGTCTCTAGTCCTCTCTACCCCATTTTCCCCCTCTTTGTGTCTCGTTTTCTCTCTGAACCTTAAACTCGATATCGCAACTGGGATGTGAGGAGCACCGCACTGTGAGAAAAACACAGTGCATTCATCTACCTCTTAATTCACCTACCTCTCTCTACGTTCCATGCACGCTCTCTGATGCCCGCAGTGTTGCAACTGAACATAACGGGGGGGTTTTTTGTTTTGTTTTACATCTTGCACTGTAATGTCTGGCCTTCCATTCCTTCCGCCTCTGTTCTCTGTAACATATAACTAATGTCATACTACTACTACTATTACTACTACTTTCGGCTGCTCCCATTAGGGGTCGCCACAGCGGATCATTCGTTTCCATTTTTTCCTGTCCTCTGCATCTTCCTCTGTCACACCAGCCACCTGCATGTCCTCCCTCACATAAACCTCCTCTTTGGCCTTCTTCTTTTCCTCTTCCCTGGTGGCTCCATATTCGGCCTCCTCCTCCCACTATACCCAGCAGTATGCCAGAGAACCAGACAGTATGGCATTAGACATCTCTAATGTGATACTATCTCTACCCGAAAAGAAAGGGTTTCAGATACAATGATCAGGTGCAAACGGTCCAACTGACAAAAAACTTTCTCGCTTACCGCCGGCGTCCCACCTCAATTCTCCAGACATATTCCTCAGCACTCTGTCAGGACAACACAGACACATTGGCTCCCATCATCGCCTGGTTTTGCTAGACAGTAGCTGCCGTTGGAGATTATCCAGACTTCCTTTGTGGCTGTGCCACATCTGTGCTCCCATAATGCATGGTGTGCAGGGGGCTATGCAAGGAGGTGATGACAGAGCATGCTCAGAAGACTGGACTCACAGAAGAGGAGTAAAGCTGGCAATTTCCATTTTTTGGAAGGAGATTCATTGGTGCTAATTGTTGGAGAGAGGGGGCAATATGCTAATTTGAGTAAACGGTGATTCATGACAGACTACATGCACATACACACACACATACACACATATGTAGACACAGATTAAGTTTCTTCATTGTTGTATAATGCAGTGGGTAAGTGAGGGATAGAATTAAGAGTACGCTGCACTTCTAGTAGCCAAAAAAAAACAAATCTCACGAGTACTTTCCTAACCACTAATCAGGTGTAAATGTACACCATGCCATGAGAAATATCTGTTTGGGACAACAGTGCCATGTTGGAAAGTGAAATGTGCTGGCAGCATAGTATTTACCATTTATAGTTGAATGTCGCAGCCCTCATGGAACAGTTTTGTTTTGCTGTTTATGATAGAGTACAGTATTGTGTGCGAGTAATATCACCTGTGTCCTCAGTGCCCCCTTGTCATTAAGGATATCCCTGTGACCTATGAGTAGCGGTGACCCCAAAGGGGCTCATCCCTCTGCACTTCCTTTGGATGAAGCCTGGTCACGCAGGGTCACTGCCTTTTATTGTCCCTGCAGGAATACAGGAGACCACCTCAATCCATCCAGGTGGCCGTTCTAGCTACACACACACACACGCACACGCACACACACACACACAGAGGCTTGTGCTTTGTCACCCTGATTTATTCAAAGTGCAATGAAAAATGGCAAGACGCACATCCACACAGACACACATCCATATGTGTGAGTCTCTGTGCATCAGTTTGTCATTTTTTCCAGACGGTGCCACTGTCCGGCAGCATAGAAGCCGCTAGTAGTTGGACAGCTGTTGACATTTTTTCAAAGCCATATCCGTAAGACAGGCCAAACCATTTCACATGATAGCTGCTTATGTAATTAATAGTTATTGGGTCACGTCATTCTTTCCCTCTGAGCCATCTGTCCCTCTCGACACGTGAAGCAAAATGTTGACAGGCTGCTTGTGCTGTTGGTTGTTGGGTTTTTTTTCTTTGTTTGTTTGTATGTGAGTAACGTCACCTGTGCATGTGTGTTTGTGTGGATGTGTGTATGTTTGGGCCATTAGCTGATATTGACTTCATCGGTTCTGCAAAAAAAACAACAACAAACAAACAAACAAACAAAAAAAGCTCAGCAGTATGTCTCAAACATGCCTGCAAGTTCTATGAAAGAGCTTGAGCATCATCAAAACATACACACCACTCCCGGATGATTATTAGAGCAACTACCGAAGAATTCCCCAGCCAGGGGGAAAACAGCAAACATGCTGTTTTCATTTTATGTCCTGTAAAAGTTAAATTGGCACTTAGCATAGATGTTACTGGCTCTGCTTTTCTTCCAGTGTACGCCTGAAGTAAGAGAAATTGGCTTCAAATTGCAGAGCCCCGAAGAGTTTCAGCCACTTCCACTTACCCATATCTTTAGATTAAGATACTTTGTATTGCTTTAGGTTTGAAACAGGAAGTCAACTTCTCGGGTTAATTTCTCAAAACAGAAAAACAGTGGCATGCCAAAGATTTAAGTTTAAACCAGTGAAGTTGCCTAGCCACACAGTGGCCGACCCTGGGATATTTAGGCTGTCTTTAGGGAAGTACTGGAGGGGGTGCGTGTGTGTGCGTGCACATGCACATTGCTGCGCGGGAGGTTAATTTATAGAGCGTGGTGCAGGGGGCAACACTTCCACAGAGAGAGCCTCTATTGAGAGGCTCCTATTAGCAGTAGCCTTGCCTTAGCCTGGGTGGGGGGGGGGCTTGTTGAGGGAAGGGGTAAACCATACAGGCCTCCATTCAATTAGCATCTCATTATGTTTCCATGGTAGTGAGGCTTAAAGCGGTATGAAGATTTCCCATAGCGCCAAGAGAGGGCTGTCATGTCTCAACAAACACACTGTATTCTACACAACTCACGCGCTTACTCACCGAGTAGGGCCGTGACCTGTTCAACTTGTTTTGTTCCCGTCACACACTTCAGCATACCTTCACCAACAACCGCTACCGCGGCACCGTGTCTCTGCTCTGGTGCGTGTTTCAGTGGGCTTTTGCCCATGTGCTCAATTCAAAGCAGTGACGTGTGTGTGTGGGTCTGTGTGTGTGATGCGATGCCTTTGGTGGGAGGGTTTTCCCTGCGGAGGTGTGGGTGAATGGTAAAGACAGACTTAATAGAGCCTCTAAGGGTCTTAACTGGACAGTTTCATATTTCACATCACTACGTTGCCCTCTGTGATTTATGCCCTTTATCAGTGCTGGCAGTGAGGAGGAGGAGGGGCACAGCTGACACTCTGCAGGCTCCACACATATGCATATCTACACACACACACACACTCATGCAGACTGCACTAACAGACCTGTAAGTTGTTATCCTGAGACATAATACGTCCTAAAAGACCACTTCCTCTCTCAATCTTGTGCTAAGCTCACTTGGCTTGGCGTCAAACAAGTCTCCTCTCTTTCTCTGTGAAATTTCCAGGGGCTAGTTTGAACGTGAACTACTTAAACTTAATACCCCCCCCCCAGCCTCCTTGTATTGAAGGAGTCAGAAATAGAGGGGCAGTGATGTGGTTTCTCGTCTTTGTCAAGAAAGGGGAGAGTCAGCCATGGGACAACGTCAGGCTGGGGCTGTTTTGTTACAGAGAACGGGGCGAGGCGGCACATTCTGGACGTTTTGGTTTGAAGTTGGGAGCGCTCCTCCTCGTGTGTCAAAAGGAGGCTTGCTCTGCTCGTTCTTCCCTTCTAACGCTGTTTCCTTAGGGCAGCGAGTGATCGGCTCGCAGACGTGTCGTGAATATTTTTCAACCCAGTTATTTTCCATCTCACCCACTCCTTGTCTCTCCCTCCCTTCTTTCTGCTTTCTCTCTTGATTGTCTATCCTGTGGAGGGAAGTGGAAAGACAAACAGGCTGAGTCTGCCCAGCGTGGGTTTTTTATTTTATTTTATTTTTTCTTGTCCTTCTTCCTCTCTCTCCCTCGTTCTCTCACTCTTCTGCTGTGGTTACTGTGCCGTACTTTCCCTCTTCATACTATTCTCCTCAACTTTTTACATGGTCAACCTATCCCCTCATTCGAGCCACATCCCTCCTCAGCTGCAACTCAAACGTTTCCTTTTTTCATTATGAAAATCATCTGCTCTTGTGTTTGGGGGGTGGGGGGGTGGGGTGGAGGGTTTGACATTCTCTCCCCGCTTGCTTCTCATCCTCACGCCTCCACTCTCCCTCCCTAGCTCCCTCTCTCCCGGCCTCCAGATCCCGGCTCGCTGCCATCAAAGCACCACCATTGACCCCCAGTGGTGAACAGGCAGAACTGCAGTATTTGGCACAGGGTCACTCGCATATACAGACCGTAGGCCCAAGCCCAATACATATGTTCTAGCTTAAACCAGAGGAGGGCCGTTTGGAAGTGCTGCATGCAGCAGAAACAAGAGAAATGATAATGATGTGCGATGTGAGACGGAAGGGGACGTTTGTGTTTTTCTAATGCTGACTTTCTCTGGCATTCCTCTTTCTCCAGAATGCCCCTGCACAAGTCGAGCTCCGAGGATGGATCTGGAGGTAAGTCAAAAATTATTTTTGCTCAGCCTTTTTGTATTTTTCAACACCAAATGTGCCATTTTGAGGGGAAGGAGGGTAAACTCAGTCTGTCCCGTGTGTGTGTGCATACGTTTGTGTTCTGCTCGATTTAGCAAATTCATTTCAGACATGAGACACAAAGAGGGTGGAGAGAAAAGTAGAGGATGTGAATGAGAACACAAAAATGGAGAGAGCGAGAGAGAGAGAGAGAGAGAGAGAGAGAGAGAGAGAGAGAGAGAGAGAGAGAGAGAGAGAGAGAGAATTAAGAGAACAAGGGAAAGCACCAGGTAGAATGTGTAGGTTTTCCATTGTTCTTTAGACATTGTATATATTAATATTTGTGTATGGTGGCGGTATTGAGGGATTTCAGGCATCTATTCATTAAAGACATTTCTAGATCTTCATGTGGACAGTGTGTGTAAGGCAGTGAAGTTCAACATGTCAGGATGTCGGATGTTGTGCTAAAGTATACATGATGAGCGGAAAACTAAGATTTGGAAAACAGTGTGATTCTAGCATTACTAGCATATTTAAAGTTTTCTGACTGGTAATGAGATCAAAAGCCTGAAAGGCAGTCTGTCATGGCTGCAGATGTGAGGAACACTGCAGAGACATAGACCAGCTACATGCTGGAGAGTATCTCTTAACATTAGAGCGACCAAGGCTGTCATTTCAAGTTTTGCGTTTTCAAAGTTTAATAACTTTGTGGAAAAAAAAGATACAGACCTGCCACCCCCGGAATGCTCCTAAGATTGCATATATTTGCATTAAATTTAGTTTTAGATCAATTGCACAAAAAAAAGTTATAAGGTCTACCTAAAAAAAAAACCATGAGCGGTCAAAATGACCACTCGTTATTTGCGCGTGATCGTGCATGTCATTTCCTTTGCAAAGTTCATTGCTCTGTCCTGGAAGCACACTAGCATTCTCCAGTGAAGAGTAATAGTCTAAACTTGATTTTTGATTATTGCCAACATGTCTGGTTACGGGCGCCATTACAGACGCACCATGACTACCACCGAGGCGTTGCAGTATTTACAGGCGTTGGACAGTGGCGATTTCAGTTGACGATTGATTACAATACAGTAAAAAACAATGGCCATTATCTCACACATCCTGTATTTTAAACTATAAATCGCACATTATTATATTGTTTTATATGTTTCTATGGATCTGTGGATGAAACCTTTTCATAAAGACCAACTGTCTTATGGAAAAGCACTGGTGAGATCTCTATTCTCTGCGCTCAGTGTTGCCTCCCAGTGTCTGCGTATGAGTGAGTGTGAACCTCCCAGGCAGATAAAGTGTCTAAATACCTAGGCTGGTTTGTTTGGACAGGGACAGACATGGAGAGAAGACACATCTGTACACAGGAAGAGACAGAAAATAACAGAGAGCAAGGGTTGTGGAGGGGTCATGCTTTGTTTGCGTTTCCTGTATACATACACACACTGTGCGCATACATGCACACTCACGCACACTTACTGTATAATGTGAATTGCGTTGGTGGTTCTGGCTGAATAGAGTGTCCTATTTTCTGTGCCATTATAATCAGACAGCCATGCACACGTAGTGCACACCTTGTGCTTTTTTCATTTAGTCAGACACCGCTCAGTAATGAAGAGAAAGGGAGTCGCAGTCTGTTGTCGTTTATTGAATCAGTTGTGTTATTCCTCTGCTTTCTCTTTCTCTCTTTCCCCCTCGCTTATCTTGAACCTCCGGCGCCCATCAGGCAAATGGGACAATAAGAAGAAAAACAAATCCTTTTGGCAGAACTTCCGCAAGTCTCAGCACAAGCCTGTGATGCGACAGACATCCAAAGGTAGCTCATCCGAGTTACTTGACACAAGTAATTTTTTTTTATTATGAATTTTTGACATTTGATTTATATTTTTTAACAACTTTATTGTGCTATTTTTTTTGGATTACACTGTGTCGTATCAGTGGTGCCCTAGATATGACCCTCTGCTTTTGCTTCTCACCCCATTGCGCCCTTCAGGAGAGGACATCGGGTATGTGGCCAGTGAGATCACCATGAGCGATGAAGAGCGCATCCAGCTTATGATGATGGTCAAGGAGAAGATGATCACTGTAGAGGAGGCGCTGGCTCGGGTAGGAACCTCCTCCAACTTGCCTTTTCATCTTTGACATCCCCACTTTCTACACTACCCCCCGCTCTCTTAGCCTCCCTTCACCCCACCCATCCCCAAATGTCCCCTCTACTGTATCCTGGGTTAGTATTGTTTTCAGCCTGCCATCCCCATTGCTCCATGCTCCTGCCGTAGCTGTGGCCTGCTAACATGACTCACTCCTACTAACCCAATGTTGGCCCCGCATCGTAACTCTGCATTGCCTTCTTTACATACACACACACAGACTCCAGACCGTTGGTGTTTCAGGGATTCAACAGTGTTGGGATTTGGGGGGGGGTCTGGGGTTCTTGGAGTGTGTGTGGGTGTGTTGCGCTGTCAACGCTCCAGGCAGTAATGGACATGGTAACTCAATAGCCCCATCTGTTGGTGCTGGTGTTCTGGTGCGTTGTCGATTTCCTTTCTCAGGTGGATATTGTTGACTTGGCTTCCCTTTGATTGTATCTTATTCTTTCTGTTATTTGTCATTTTCTCTTTGCTCACACCCCCTCCTTGGCTAGTCTTTTTCTTTCTTTCTTTCTTTCTTTTTTCATTCTTTCTTCCTTACTTTCTTTCTTTCTTTCTTGAGTTTACCTTCAAAACCTTTCCTTCCTTCCTTCCTTCCCTCCTTTGTGTTTATCACCTCCTGTATATAGCCATGCCAAATGGTACCATGACTTTCCGGCAGCATTGTAGCATGAGGTCTCTCTCCACAAGGCAGACATTGAATGTCCTCTGATTCCTCTCCAAATCTTTGGTCTTCCATGGGGTGATGACCTGGTCACGCCATCACTCACTTGTTATTTCTCTCTGACTCAAGGATCAATGATCAGCCTCAGTGGACAGTTGTTTGGTTTTGGTTTTGGTTTTTCTTTTCTTTTTCTTTTTTTCTTTTTTTTTTTACTGTTGCGTCTGTGATGTCTTTGTTTAGTGTGTGATGTGGATCACTGACAAGATGTTCAGTTTCAATTTCCTACAACATTGTGAAATGTTGTTTCTGGTATTGGTGTGTGTGCGTGTGTGCATATTTGCCTGTATGTATGTCTACACATGTGCAATTGCACTTATTGTCCCACATCCACATCGTCGTCGTTTGTCTGTTTTGTTTGTGAATGCGTGTGTGTGTGTGCTGAGAGCTCTAGATTGCTGGGTGAGTGTGGGCAGCCCTGCCCCGTTCCCCTGTCTCTCTAAACTCTTGTTCTCCATGTAGCTGAAGGAGTATGAGCGCAGCAGACAGTCCAGCAGTACTGACACTGCAGAGTGGACTGACGGATCCTCACCCAATCTAAACCAGTCCTCAAACTGCAATGTAAGTACCCCTTGAGACCTCTCAACCCTGACCTCTCACCCCCTCACCCCTCACTCTTCACCTTGATCACCTCTCAGTGACCTCAGTAACACTCTTTCCTATAAAGAATATGAATTAGGTTGGCTTTTTTTCCCCCCTTTTTGGAGCATGTGGGGTATGTGCAGGTGTGTGTTAAATTTTATTGTGTGTGTGTGTGTGTGTGTGTGTGTGTGTGTGTGTGTGTGTGTGTGTGTGTGTGTGTGTGTGTGTGTGTGAGTGACTGTATCACTGTAACATATAAAAATGGGAATAAGTCTACCTATGTAAATACATTGTCCTTGCCCATAATTTGCACAGAGCTTAATCTCGGTATTCCTGTAGGTGTAATCTGTACAGCAGAGGGTTCTTGGCTGACAGGGCCTAGAACAGCCAGACAGGAAAGGTGGCTGTGCAGGGTGGTCTTCTTTTTTTTCTGAGGCTAAACTAATGAGTGCCATTCATAATTAAGGCACATACATTCATTGTGTAATCAGTTCTCTTCCAGGTTATAGCCAATGACTTTACCTCTTTCTTGGCTTCTCATATGAAAGTCTATCCCCATTTGATGGCCTAATTTGCTGCCACTGTGACAAGAAAATAGTCTTCTGGGTATCAAACTGAAGTATTCTGACAACAATCGGTCATAATTGTAATCTGTGGTGTGCCAAGAGGAGCACTGGACAAATTCTGTCTCCACCCTGCTCCTCCACCCTGTGGTGCTGATACAAGACTCTTGTCAAAAGTGGTCTTATCCACATGGTGTTGTGGATTTGTCCATGGCAGCTGTGGCCTCCAGAGAGAAAGGTTCTGAATCTTCCCTCTTGAAGTGAGTCAGGGTCTCCTCTTTGCAGATGTTTTTTGTTGGGCCAAACCTTAAACACTCAGGTCCTGTAGGATCAAGTGTGACGTATGCTGACGGTCTAAAGGGAAGCAGTGTGTTTTTGTGTCAGTTCAGTAGTTGACTTGAAGGATCCAGGCCAAGGATGTACTGCTTTGGGTGGGGGAGGTTCCTTTTCATAGATGTTGCACTACACCGATTTATAGGGAAAATAAAATCCTACACACCAACTTGTTCTTCTAGTGGAATTGTTTTGCACCCAGTTTATCCCAAGAACAAAATACCAACTATTCTGAGTAATGCTCAATGTGTCTGTGTATCAAAACTTGCCACTAATCTGCTGCTCAACGGCTTGCGGCTTTGATATGCACTAAAAACAGCCTCTGCCATTTGCCCTTTCCTGCTTCGTGCAGTTTGCATGCGTGCTGCAGTTCTCATGTTCTTGCAATCGAAATGAGGGGAGGGTTGATCCAATAGCTTTCAGACTGACTTGCTTTACAGAATTGCAGGGGTAGATTTAGTTTATTATGACTGCTTTTTGAGTGGATGAACGTGCTGTCGAATGCTAATGTATGTTTATGATATTCATATACCTGGTTTCTAATGTACCTATGACTTTATCAATTTTTAATAAAGAACTCATGAAAAAAATAAAATAGCACACTATGAAAGGTGCGTGCTAAACTTTCCTTCCAGGGCAAAACTGATTATATTCCTCCACGTTATGGTTGGACGCATAGTGCCAAGTGGATCTGCAGCCTCAAGTCTTGTCTGCTGCCTGACAGGGCCTTTTGGTATGGTACTATATGTAGTGCCAGTTTTCTAATGAGCTGATCAGTCTGTACACTCTGGCGTTACCCCTCTTCCTGTCTGCAGAGGGAGATTAATAGATGGGGGAGAGGATGGAGGCATGACTGGAGGCGTATTGTTCAGAGGAACACACAGCTTGTCTTTAGGGGCTGCTAGCGAATGCACAGGCTGGAGGCAGAGAGGAAACGAGGGAGAGAGAGAGAGAGAGGACAAAGACCGCTCACTCACCCCCTCAAAGGATTTTTTTTGGGGGGGGGGGTACTCTGTAAATACCCCAGTCCTGAAATGGGCCAGGAAATTCAGGAAATATGGTGCTCTGTCAGGGCCCTGGGGGCGTGTGTAATGTAATGCCCTCCCAACTCACTCCCCCATTGAATGGAATTAGGTCATCCCCAACTTCAAACGGTTAATGTGTGAATGCATGTGTGTGTCTGCGTATGTATGTACATATATCTGCCTGTGAATGTGCATTTTAGGAGACACTAGGTTCCTGAAGCATACATCCAAGTGTGCATGCATGAGCTTTTATACGGTTGTAGTATACTACATCAGGCATCCAGCCCTGGGTTGCACTGTCTTTGAATGCTTTGTATCCTGTTGGCCTCCTGTCTCTAGCGGTCTCTGTCTCTCTACAATCTGTCTTCCCTGGCGATCAGAGCCCCACATTCCAGGGCCGGCCATTAGAGATGTGGGGGCCAAGGCAGGGTCAGAGGGGCTCAAACGCTGGGATTGTTCTCCAGGCACAACACGCCTTTTCTCTGCTCACTACGAGGCACGGCGCGTCCAAACAGCCCCTCATTCCTAAGGGCTGCGTTCACTGAGCGCGTCTGTGTCGGGCAGCGTGTGCACAAGGGGGCACCGATTACTATTTTGGAATTTTGTGAGCATTTAGTGTGTTTGTACTGTACTGTGGATATGCCGAAGCCACACTGGGTTACCTGTGGAAGGTTAACGCCAAGAACTGCATAGTTGGTTTTCCGAAATGCCCGAGGCGGTGAGTACCAAGTCACACCAGACTGTTTCATTGTTCTGAATTAGATTCCAAGGAGATGGTGGAGGGATAGGCGGCATCCTGTGTGCACATTGAAACTGTCCATTTATTTGCAGTTTTACGCCATCTCCCTGGTATTTGGCAGTGACCACCGGAGCAAGTTTTGTGGCTAAAATTTTAATTATGGCTGCGGCATTGTTGCAGTGACATGAGCGCTGATGGCAACCTTTCAGCCCCCGTTGATTCATGGACTCATATTTTTTCTTTGCATCCTTTATCCCACGCTCTCTCTCTGCCTTTCTCTCTTACTCTCTAGTCATTTGTATGGACGATGTTCCTCAGGGCTGTATAAAGACATATATTTCAGTGTCACCTCTTTATTCTGTCTCGTGAGGTCAGAATAAACAGTTGGAAGAGGGGGGTTGTTCTCCCCCACACAGTCACTTCACACGCTGGTCGTGAATTGAGATTGAAATACAGTGACTTTGTAGGAGACACTGTGCTCCTTTCCGCCTCCCGATGACTGCTGCTGAAACAGAGCTGAGATCCCAGGAGTGGACCCCGCTCCAGCATTCAGTGGGCTGGATCATCTAGTCTCTCCCCTGTCTCTTTTATCAATCCTCGCAGATGCAGACCTGTTATTACAGTGCATTCTCCATTGCCATGACGCTCTAGTGTCCTCAAGGGTAAATGGAAAGTGAAAGATGCCATTGCCAAACTTTTGTGGTTCAGCTGATGGATTCTTGAGTGAGGAGGGGGTGAGTGGGTGGTGGAGGGGGACAGGGCAGTGAAGTTTAGAGGTTCTCGGAACGTAGCTCTGTGGTTTCATAAACCAAGAGACTCTCATCGGGCCAAATGGGAGGGCACACCCCAGCAATGGTCTGCAAGGCTCGCTGATAGAGGAATGGAGTGTTGGACACTGACAGCAAATGCTAAGGAGAGGAGAGGGAGATGGAGGGAACACACGGGATGGCACCGTGGTTAACAGGCACAAGACCCCCTCAGCAGCACCGTGGGAGGTTTTGCAACGTGCAGATTCACGCGCATGGAATGGGCTGGTTGTGATATTCAATAGGTGCAGTGGTGGCTTTGTGGATGGTCAGGCCTATTCGTACCCATCAAGCCACAGTTGTTGACCTCAGGCCTGCTGTGAGTCAGCAGCCTTCGAGCCAGGTTTGTGGTCTAACCTTGACAACAGTGAGAAAGCTGCTTCCTTTTTGTTCATTTAGAACTGCTGTGCAGAGCTGCATTATCACTAAATCAGAGGTTGAAAGGCTTGCTCTGCAGGCCTCTTCTGCCGTGCTCAGTGCAGTTTGGGCTGTGTTTAGGAGAAAAAATTGGCATTTGTGTACATTTGTGCCTATCTGTAAGCATTTGTGCGTGTCTCTGTGCACCCTTGCTTTATATACTTAGATGTGTGCATGCCTTGTTGCAAACGATGCGATCAACCTTGGCCAAAGAGCTGGCCAGTATTTGACCAGAGCCAGTGTTGTTGCTGTGGAAACCAGTGGAAAATAGAAACAAGTTGAGTTGTTTTAGTGCCATCGTAATGACTTAAGTCCCTGCCAGAGCTCAGCTCATCATCATCATTATATGGTGACAGCACAAATTCTACACACACACACAAATGTACAGAATGGTTATTCTTGTGGGGCTTTGCTGTGTGTGTGTATGTTTGTGTTTGTGCGTGTACTATATAGTATGCAGCAGGGGTGTGCTTCCAGATTGGAGAGAAAGATGAGTATGTATGAATGGTTTTGAGTTGATGAAGCTGCATGTAGCATTCCTATTCTTATCCACTCTGCTGTACTGTGCCGAGACTTGTAATTCTCAGGCCGTAGACTGAGGTGATTGAGAAAGAGAAACATAATACTAAAACACATACAGCCATTTCTCATTATGAAGTACACATCCATTTCCTCTGGAGTAAATGGCCTGTGAAGGCTGCCAATATAATGCCTTGTGATTTCACTGGAACGTGAGCATCCACTGCAGCAAAGATTTATTGTCCTGCATACTTGATTGTTTTGTCCAATGTATTATCCTTGGGTTTCCAACGAAGATGTACTGTCCCGCAATGCTGTGTGCCTTCATCTCCAGTCCTCATGTTCTCACCTCACTAACGACGACTCTTCACCCTAAACATACAATCCATCCTCCTCAGCATAACCGCCATCAATCTCCAAATCCTCAGTGCCTAAAATCGCCTGAGGTGCATTAGGACAAACCAAATGTGTTTTATTACTTTGATAATGTAGATCTATGTATTTATTTATTTATTTTCCCCGCAGGTCTGAAATTACCTACTGTAGTAGTCTGCACTGGGGGAGTGAGGGAAGTGTGGTTGGGGGTTATGCACTGGCACAAAAAAAGCTATTAGCGATATCAAATAGTGCTTTACTTTATGAAAAATGTGTTATGTGTAAATCTAGTTGGCACATCTCTCTGATTGGAATAGCTCAAAGAGAAGGCTTTCTACTCTTAAGTAGATTAGCAGGTTTTAGCCACCCCAACTGCGCTGCATAATAGTACAGTGCTAATGTTCCAGTCCCTATGGTAATACAAGGACATGCTCGCTTCAGTAAAACTCAGAGCGGCTACCAATCAGAGAACAGTTGCACAATGAGCAGCGCAGGCTTGCAAAAACCTGTGCTGCCCCCTTCCCCCCCCCCTTTCTCTCTCTCTGCAAAGCGCATGCAATTGTGCTTTGCACCCCCTTTTCGCATTTGCTGAGTGTGCGGAGGCAGAGCAAACGGATGAGAGGGATAGAACCAGAAGAGATTATCTACTAGTTAACAGATTGCAGATGTAGTTGTTATCTCTGATGGATAAAGAAAAATTGTTAAAATGGCACTCTAAATATACTTGAATGTCCTTTTAATATACCTGGGTGGCCTGTCCGGGTGAAGCCATATGTGGTGAAACACTGCTGCTAAACACATCAAATTACCACTGATCAGATGCCAGAGATTATGGTCCAGTTTGAATTTCCAAAATCACATTGTACAGGAACCTGTAATACTCAGGCTTGTTTGTATTTTACAGATGTCTTTTGGGGTTTGGCTTTATTGCAAGAATATTGCTAAATGTCAGTTTTTCCCTTTTGATATGCCCCCCCCCCCACACTGTGACCTTACCCTCTCTCTGCCACCAGTCACGTGAGCAGTCAGACGATGAACAGTCAGAGGACTCGGTGAAGTTTAAGAGACTCCACAAGCTGGTCAACTCCACCCGCCGTGTCAGGAAGAAACTCATTAAGGTGGAAGAGGGCAGAAAACATGGCTCTGAAGGTCAGGACCCCATCCTTAGACTATGTTTAGGAACTAATCGCAATACTAATTTCCTCTGAAATGGTGCAGTTTAATTTCAAACTGTGGCTATTTATAGTAATCAGTCAGCAGTTTGTTTAGCATGTTTGTTCATAGTGTTAAGAGTAACCAATTCTATCTAATGCATCTTTTGCCCTCCCGATAGATTCTCTGAGTCTGGAGGCATCCCCCACCTGTGAAGACAATACAGCTCTGTACACAGGAGTCTTGAAGAAGCCCCCTTTGCCCCAGGATACTTCCTTGTCCTCCTTGCCGTCTCTTATCCAGGATCAGTTGTCTCTGGATGGAGACACAGACAGTCTGACCACCTCCCCCTCCTCCAGCAGCTTGGACACCTGGTCAGGACACAAGTTGGTCAAGACTTTCAATAAGTCTTCCAGTACCCACGGTCTCATTCGGCCCCCCAGGAGAACCCCAGTCGTCTCCGGAGGCCTGGGAGGTTCCATTGCAGGTGTTGGAGGCAGCGGCTCCTCCATCTCAGAGTTGGACAGCTGTGGATTGGATGACGAGGGGAAGCTGTCGCGCTCCACCACCGACGGCGAGATGCGGAAGGCGCTGGGCTCCGTCTCCCACGGGGTAAGTAACAAAGAGAGTCTCTACGCCTTCTATGGCCTGACCAAACCCCGCCCTAAACCCCATTCCCAGTCCCGCTTCCTGGTCTTGTTGGATGACGATCCGCAGGCCAGCCCCAAACACCAACCAGCCAACAGGCACCACAGCAGCTGGACACACCGGAAACCCGACCCCAACTACGCTTACTCCACCAAGCACCTACTGTACCAGCGGTCGCGCAACACCAAGATGCCTGCCTCACCCCTGTCCACCACACCTGCCTCCCCTGCTCGTTGTGATGTAGCAAAATCGAAGGGCTTTGGAGGCGGGGGAGGGGGCTGGCCATTCCCCTCTCGCAGGCTGCGTGGCAGAACCGCAGTCAGTGAGCTGAACATCACCTACGTGGTAGAACGGAGCTTGTACGGCCACCTCAACTGGGCCCAGCTGGTGCGCCCCGTCACCCTCAGCCGCGCTGAGCGCCGCTGTCTGTTGGAGGAAGACCGTGAGGCCGACAGGAAGTGGGCGGCCAGCGTAGACCGCTGCACCAAGCGTGTGCTCTTACGCATCCAGCAGAAGTCTGTGAGTTTAGCCCGTGAGGCTAAAATTGACCGCCTCCTGTGAGCAGAAGGGCTTGGTGTTACGGTGTATGTCAAAGTTGCTGAATAGCTCACATACAACCTTTAAGGCTACGGTCACACGTGCGAAATTAACATTTATGAATATTCGCCTCCTGTTCATTACCATTCTATGCGAGCGAAGGGACAAATAAAACTTTTGCTTCCGGTAGCAAAAGACATTTGCGTCTTCGCTTCACGTGAAATTCAACTTTGATGTACTTGGACCGGCGAATTCGCAGCCTCAACCAATAGCAAAGAGGTGCGTGTGGGTGACCCCACTTGGCTGTAGTTTTCTTCGTGAGGCAGGATGGAGGAGACTCTATCGTTGCTGTGTCTGACCAGCTGGTATTGTATGACATCGCCCATGAAAACTACAAACTGCACCACAAGAGAGGTGCTGCCTGGCTGGCAGTGAGTCGGGAGACAGGCGTCGAACATAAATAAATGGAAAATTTATTAATAACATCAATTTATAATTCATGGTATACAAATATAACTTGTACGCCAATGTTTTTCCTCCGTATTTGTCCATGAAACTATACCATGTACAAGTGAGACAGTTAAGTGAAAACATTTATTTATTGTTCTCTGGACTTCAGTGTATATTTTCCCGTCGCAAAACCAACCACTGCTCAAACGGACTACAAACCAGCAAACTGATTTCCGTGTGCGTCACACCCTGCACGTCCCACATTCAGCACAACAACATACAAATTTCACCTCGGCAGGTGATGGTCAGTTGCCTGCATTTGCACATGTGTGACAGTAGCCTAAGAGAAGGGATTTATGATCCCTAGTTATAACCATACAAAGGGGACTAGATGAGTCAAACTACAGCCACTTGTCCATTTCAGAAATATCTATATTGAGGGAGGGAAAGAAGGGGAAGAAATGCACATACTAAATGTCAGGAAATGACTGTCCAAGTGTCCCAACCTAGGGGTTAAGAAAGCTACAAATGCCTTTTATAAATGTCACCCGGCACAAGTAAATGCCTGCAAATGCAGACCCAACCCCCTCTGGCCCCTGCAGGCAGAAGAAATGTTGTATAAGCCGGTCCCTGCTGCTCATCTGTGACTCTAAGGCAGCACGTGGCCTTCAACACATCTCACAGGTTCTGGCCTAAAGCATCATTAAATCATAATAGTACGGTATCAAAGCCAAGAGACTGACTTACCTGTCAGTTTTGATCAGTATGGCACCGTGGATTAGTGATGAAAACGGTCACCTGACATTTCCATACTTCCGGGTTAAAGCCCAGCCCGTGTATCTGCGGTTTGCATGCTCTCCATGTTGTTCCGTGGCTTTCATCTGGTTACTCCAGTTTCACTCCAAAGCCATGCAGGTTAGATGAAGTGGACACTGAGGGCGTGAAGTAAAGTAAGACTCGCTATTCAGTGCCGGGATGTCACAGCGGTGAGTGAGAGCTCCAACTGGAAAGTGAAGGGCCCAAACTGTTTGTTTCAATTAAAGGGAGCACTGAACTAGCTGGCTGCCCAAAACAGCAGAGTTAAGAGAAGTGGAACAGTACACCATCAGGGTTTTAATCTCTGTCATCTACTGGTACAACACTTTTCAGTGAACAGTGGACAAAATGCAAGTCTCTTGCACACAGTTTAGTTTTATGCTATCTTTGTAAGCCTGTGACATTGTGTACTTTTTTACATTTTGACTTTCTCCACTGCAAACTGCTTGTTAGGGCGGTGGGTGGTGTGGCGGTCTGTTCCATCACCGGTTCGAATCGCTGTGTTAACCTCTGGCTTGGTCGGGCAACCCTACAGACACAATTGGCCGTGTCTGCGGGTGGGAAGCCGGATGTGGGTATGTGTCCTGGTCGCTGCACTAGCGCCTCCTCTGGTCGGTCGGTTCGCCTGTTCAGGGGGGAGAGGGAACTGGAGGGAATAGCGTGATCCTCCCACGCGCTACATCCCCCTGGCGAAACTCCTCACTGTCAGGTGAAAAGAAGTGGCTGGCGTCTCCACATGTATCGGAGGAGGCATGTGGTAGTCTGCAGCCCTCCCTGGATCAGCAGAGGGGGTGGAGCAGTGATCAGGACGGCTCGGAAGAGTGGCATAATTGGCCAGATGCAATTGCGGAGTAAAAAACGGGGGGGGGGGTAATTGTAAATGACAAGAATCAACAAAAGTTGTAGTGCTAAACCTAAAAAAAGGGGGCGGGCAGTGCTGCTAGCAAGTTAACTACCCCTCCAGCACCCAGGTGACATCCCTGTATCTATAAGCACACGGACATATTGGTTGTGATGTAACAGCTATTCTGCAGCTTTGATGAAGCCTGTATCCCGCCCTGCGCTGGTGAAATCACAAGGTCGTACTCATTCAAAGATATTTTGAATCCACCCTTTCCGTTGTTGCTTTTTGTGTTATTCTTTTTGGCTTGTATCTCTCTAGTTGCGGATGTTGTGATTTTTTTTTTTATTATTCTTTATTTTCAACTTTCCTCATAATGTTCTTTGGAAGATATGCTTCTGGGTCATGGCCATTCCATCATCGAACATCATCATCAGCTTCAGAGTTTTTTTTTTTTTTTTTTTGGACATCTCCTCAGACTCTTCTCAAAACTACGTTTTCCCAAACAGTTGTGATGCGGACCGCAGCTGTGGACATCAAATATAAAAAAAAAAACCTTATCACATGGAGGATCCTGGACCAGAGCTTCTGTAAAATCGGTTCAGTAGATTAGACGTAATGCTGTCTGAAACAGAATGAATTACATTTGGTGTCTAAAATGTTTATGGGAAGACACATTAAGAGCGTCTGCACGTCAATACATGCTTGTTTGTGACCCAGTTTTGCTACTTAAGGAAACTAAGCTGCTTGAATGATGAGATCTTCAGCCCCCCCCACACACACACCACACACACTCACACAGACTCTACAATTCACACACACAATTCACACACCATCTCAAATTCCACCCTTATCATGTTCTTGATGTCAGACAGTGAGAGGAAAAAGAAAATCTCTCCATTGCCCTGCAAACTTAATATACGTAATATGCTCCCTCTGATAATGTCTGTTGTGGCCGCATTTTTGGCCCTGGTCTTCTTGGAAACTGCTATGTGCTCTCGTCCGTTAGAGACTTAAAGCTGTGCACACTTTTTAAGTACTCACAGACCTTTATGATGTGCATGTTTCCATGCTACGCGTAATTGCACATTTCTCATTATTAACCCCAAGGCAATCGTTGGGAGTGGGTAAATTAAATGTATGTTCACTTGTAAAAGTCATTTCAGCCTGGCCACATCAAGTAGCTTCATTTAGTTTTCTTCTGTGTGTCCAAATTTAAAACGTGAACCATTTGTCAGATAACATTTACCACAGTGGCCAAAATAAAAGCTTTTTTGACCAATACAGCACATTCAATCGGAAATTTAAAGAGGTCCTCATATAATAAGTTTGCATCATGTCTGTTTGCTGTCCACAATCCCATGTGAGATCATACCACCACATAATATTCATATACAGACTCATACATTAATTGAAATGCTGTGTTTTGCCAAGCATGATTCATTGTGATTTGACTCACTGGGTGTGGATGTTGAGTTGGTGTAATTTGAATTAGGGCAGTTCCCAGTGAGACTGACCCCTGTGATTGTCTTTTGCCCTCCCCCTGTAGAGGACGTGTAGTTTTGGAGGATTCGACCTCTCCAACCGTTCACTCCATGTGGTCAACGCAGACTCTGAGGCCAATGTAAGTACTGGCAGCTTGACGAATTCGAAGGGGCTGTTGGCGTCACAAGGGAGGCTGGATAGTCACATTAGATTAGCGGTTTCCCTCTGTGTGTTTCTGCCTATTCTATGCCTCCGCCACCCTTTTTCTTCTCACCTTTGTCTCGTTATCTCCTGTCCTCACCTTCATTCCCCACGCCATCCTCCTGTCCTGTTCTCTCCCCTACCTACCCGCTCCCCACCATACTGTCCTCCATCAGAGCAAAGAACAGGAGGCTCTGTACAGAGAGGTTGTCAAGTCCCCCACCACGTCTCGCATCTCACTGGGCAAGAAGGTCAAGTCCGTCAAGGAGACCATGAGGAAACGGATGTCAAAGAAGTACAGCAGCTCCCTGTCTGAGCAGGTTAGATGCAAACACACACTTGTCAACGGAGCTGTATTATGCCCATAATCCTCAGTCAACAGCGAGCCATGCTCAGCTGTGAAGGAATAAAAGCTCTTCGTGTCCTGCAAATATTTACAGTACGATTCTTGATATAGGCACGCTTCCTGTCCACAGGCTGCCTTTTAGACTTAGGGGGAGATGGAGTGTTTGTTTTGGTTACAGAATAAACATGGATTCCACACACACACACACACATACACAAAAAGTTTAATATTTCGCTGAACTGTCCTCTCCCTGGGCCCACTGTGAAGGGTGGAGTGTGTGTTGCATGCTGAGCTCATGGAGTGATGCAAGTCTCCCCTAGGCTAGTGCCTAGGAAATGGGACTCTTTGGTTCAAGTGCAAGTGTACATGTGATCCGTGGCTTTAGTGGAGTCCCCAGTCCACATTACCCTGATTTGTGGGCTATCGGTGACTGTACCAGTGATCAGTAAGTTCTTAAGGTGTGGTGCTGCCCTGTAGACCATGTCATCTAAACATCCCCACCCCACCCCTAACAATTAAACAACTGTCCATTGTGGCAGCCTCTGCATGCTGGCCCAGATACCCTAGCATGAGTCATGACATCATCGCTCGGAAAGTGCAACCAGACATTATCTGCCAAGTTATAATGTGGAGAGACTTTTCATTTCAAACGCCACATTGCCACCTAGTGCTTATCTGGGATTTTCTTCTATCAAAGTAACCATGTATTTTGGGAGAAAGCCCACTGAGGCAAATTTGTAATTTGTGATGTTGGGCTATACAAATAAAATTGATTTGACTATTTTAATAATGATGGACTTATTTACATGTTTGATGAATGGTTGTCACCGCTTGTCTCTCCTTTTCCCCTTTTCTTTTACCTCTCCCCCTTCTCTCCTCCATCTTCTTGTTCTTTCTCCCACTTCTAATCACTTTTCTCTTAAATTCCCCATCTCCTAACCTTTTCCATGTCTGTGCTGTGTCTCTACTTTCGTTATCCCTCCGCTTTGGCATCTCCTCCTCTCTTGCTGATGTCTAGTCCAGTCCAGATGGGGCACCTGGCTCACCCCAGTCCCCCCAGCCAGACACCGACTCCCTGGAGAAGCCCAAGCTCAAGGCTGGGGGCTCGGTGGAGAGCCTCAGGAGCTCGCTCAGCGGACAGAGCTCCATGAGTAAGTGAAGCATTTTATTCCCAAACAAAGGGATTTTTTTTTTACCTTTTTATTCACTTCAAGTACTTTGTTGACCATTTTCCCATCTGTATTCAAGATTTCATGAAAGGTAACTGGATTCCTTTTGCCCACAAATAACATTTTTAAGAGGTCCTCGTTAACATGTAGCAGAAGGCAGATAGATTGATTTCAGTGGTACTATCAGTAAAATTTTGAGTTTATTATAGCAAAAAATGACCATTACATAATGGGGGAGTTGGAAGGCATTGTTGGTCTGTACCAATTGCAAAACAAGAGCTTTTCAGGTGCAAAATGTCTGGCTTTCAAAACCTGTGTTCCAGCCTGGAATCTTTATTTGGGTAAACAAACCAGTCGAGGCTCTCCGCCCTTCAGAAAGCCAATAAAACTGCCCCACACATTCATTTCTCCAAGCTTCTCGGCTTTTCAATATTGAGGAGACAGTTGTGCGATGCAGCTCTAAAGAATCCATGGAGCCTTGTCATCAAAAATTAAAATGATAAATGCTGCACCAAAAATAGAATAAATATAGGTATCTCTTTCGGAAGGGGGCAAAAACTTTGTTGACCATAAAGGCATAAAAGCCAACGCCAAGCTAGCCATGCTGCTGTTGAACAGGGAAGCAGCGTTATCATTAAATATATAGCCAGATGTGAGAAGTTATGAATATTTTCCAGTATCTTCGAACATGATTATCCTTTCATTTGACATGTCTGCAAGAGCTCTGCATAAGGTTGCCTACAAAATTGTGAGATCTTATTAGTGTTATTCGTGACACTTGCAGTCCATCAGTGGTTGCCTACATTTTTGGAAACATTTTACTGATTGTACCTTTGAATTGGCAAAACTCAGTCTTGGTCCTAGTTGAGAGCCTGGCAACAGTATTAGCGAGGTGTTGGGGGTCAGTCACCGTGTAGTTGAGGTTATAAACAAGTTATTTTATTTCTTGTGTGTTGGAGAGTGTTCACAGGTGATGAAGACATGACTTTTTAGGTTCATATAATTCCAGCAGTGTGGCGTTAATGTTGAAGTAGTGTACATGAGCACAGTTTTCCTTACACCAGCGTGAACAGTGTACATAATGGAACACTAGATGGTGCTCTCATCACAAATGTTTGGCTTCCGACTATTTTCAGATCCTCTCTAGCGAAGGCCTCTGGTGTCACATGAAAGCCATATGATAACATTGCTGAGAGATGGTCACAGAGTGCAGTTTGTTGTCATAATTACATGCAATCCCACCATGCTATCCAGTCTTCCTGATGTAGTAATCTCTATCGACATCTTATCTCAGTACAGTGGTTACTTCAGCTCTTAGTTTCTGTTTCTCCTTCGCTGCTTATCGACGCTTAGTCATTTCAAGTTCAGGATGAAGTCTGTGAAAACAGCCCGCCTGGGCTGGAGCTGTACAACACTGAAGGCTACACATGCACATGCGCACACACACACACACACACACACACACACACACACACACACACACACACACACACAAAGGCTGCAAGGCATACGGTAATGATTAGATAGGTTTTGTCTCTGTGGTTCTCTCAGACTCACATGATTTCATCACACTCACCAGATATGAAGTTTGCTCGGAAACATCAGCTCACTTCACACACTATCCTTGGCCACATCCCCAGTAGCCATGATGAGATGGGAGGTAGTCTGTGACTGTTCTTTGTCTGGGTTTAAAATGAAATACTTTTCATCTCCATGTGTCGTTAATGCAAAAGTGGAGGCAGAAGCATCTCAAAACACTTTGGCATTCAGTGCAAGTGAATTTTAAGCCGATATGAGAGCAGATTTTGGATATCACCACCAATGTAAAATGATGGTGTGTGTGTGTGTGTGTGTGTGTGTGTGTGTGTGTGTGTGTGTGTGTGTGTGTGTGTGTGTGTGTCAAGGTGGGCAGACTGTCAGCACCACAGACTCATCGGCCAGTAACAGAGAAAGTGTGAAGTCAGAGGATGGTGATGATGAAGAACCCCCCTACAGAGGACCATTCTGCGGTCGCGCTCGAGTCCACACTGACTTTACCCCCAGCCCGTACGACACGGACTCCCTCAAGCTGAAGGTGAAACACACAATTGTCAATAAAAAAAGAGACCACATTTAGTCATATGAGCTTGGTCTTTGCTATTGCAAACCCAACAAAACCTCTTTAGCACACTGTTTAGCCAGTTCAGGGTAGGGTAACACACACAGATTTGATGATACTTGGAAAATATGTTGTGAGGAGTAATCGACCTGTGTTTTATAAACTCCTGTTTTCTCCAGGAAAATGTTTTGCCTTTTCAGCAACACCCTGCTTCTCATTACACATTACAACCTGCTTGCCATTTACAACCAAAGATTTCTTTTGGCAAACTGAAAAGCTTTAGAGAATTTTATAAGTGAAGTGCCTTGCTCAAGAGCACTTTCACTAAATAGTTAGTTATTGGGGGAAGGCCAGGTGCTACTCAGGCCCATTCCCTGCTTCAGTTTTTTATGTGGGTCTGGGGTTCAGTCACAAGTGACAAACTGAAATCGGTGGCAAGGCAGTTCTCTAATCCAGTGTTTCTCAACCGGGGGCCCGCGGACCCCTAGTGGTCCGTGGTGTAATTGCAAGGGGTCCGTGAAAATAAAATATCTTTAAAAAAAGATCCTATGACATTTATAGAAATAGGATTACTTTACTCAAATGTGACTGAGACCTTTATCTACCTAAACTATAAAGGGTAACAGGACTTTTTTCTCTAATTACATCTGTTTCACAAGTGTAATTTATTGTATTTTAATAAGAGATCTCGCTCCCGTTTGCATTGTTAAAAGTTACTGCATAAAAATTCTGTTGTTACATATATCTGAAAGTTACTGAATACATATTCTGTTTTGTTACATATATCTGAAAGTTACTGCATAAGAATTCTGTTTTGTTAACTATATCTAAGTTACAACTGAAAGCTCGTATTTTTGCCCCAAAGAGTGAATAAATGCTATAATGCAATTTAAAATGCAGTTTCTACTGTTTCTATCAAATTGCAACCCCCCTCCCCCAAGATCAGGTGGAGGGGTCCTCAGGGTAGATCAAAAATACGCAGGGGGTCCAGGACCCCAAAAAGGTTGAGAACCACTGCTCTAATCTATATGATTCCATTCCCATCACTACCAGTGTTTTGGCTTTATTTAAGTAGTAAGCATGCACGAGGTAACCAGCCCACTCACATAAAGCTGATTTTCCAGCGCGGAGATGTGATCGACATCATCAGCAAGCCACCCATGGGAACATGGATGGGCCTGCTCAACAACAAGGTGGGCACCTTCAAGTTTATCTACGTGGATGTGCTGAGTGAAGAGGAGGAGAAGCCCAAGAGACCTGTGAGGAGGAGGAGGAAGGGCAGACCACCTAAACCCACCTCTGTGGAGGAACTGCTGGAGCGCATCAATCTCAAGGTAAGTAAAGAAAAAATATTTGAAAAACATTTTTTTGTTGTCTTGTATGGAGCATAAGATGGGTGAGCCCTTATAGTGTCCTGCCCAATCAGTGATGGGCAGGTAATTTTTTTGGTTACAGAAAAGATAGGTTGAGTTTGAAATATCTTGTCATTGGAAGAACTTTGTGGAGTTTGCTGTTTTGCCCTGTGTGGCAAACTCTATTCATCTGGTATGAAAATAGGATCAAATAAACCATACAAAGTATTAAAAAAAGGTTATAACAAAAGCTGGTGGAGCCATTTACATTCAAGCATAAATAAACACTGCTGGTGACACACAAGTGTGGTCTGCACTCATTCATTAGCTGTACAGTGTAGAACGTTTCGTATTGCCCATGTAAATATGAACACCTATGTGCAAACATCAGGTGCAAAAAGTCACTAAATCTTTCAATTTAAACCCACACATAACCATGCTCTTTCACATTTTCTCTCATTTAGCTAGCTAAAGGAAAAGTTACCCCAGAGGTAATGAGGGTAGTTAGGTTGGTCGTTTTATCTTTGCACCCAATCTAGTGGTCAGAGCCCAAGATTAAAGACCCAGTCACTCTCACCTAACTCAAGGGCAGAGCAGTACTTGAGAGGTAAGTATTAATGTATCATCACAGGTTTCCCAGAGACTTTATTACAAGGTTTGAAGGCTCCATTGAGCGGACGCACCTTGTGCATCAAAGCACTGGTGCAGTCTCAGTTACCACCAAGACTCCAGGAGTGGGAGAGCTAGACTAAACATGCTGAAAACATCTCGGCGTTCCTATTTGTGTCAAGCCGCTAGACGCCGCTCAGTCATTTCCAGCTATGTCCACTTTTTATACTTGCCCTGTCATGCTCGTGATGAACTCTACATCCCTGTATCTTTTTTTTTTCTGCTATCAAATCATCAGCCAAGAGTCTTTGAGGTTTGTCATGTTTGGATGTCAGGTTGGCCAGAAGACAAAGGATGCTTTGTGAGAGAGGATCCGGCTGTCTGCATGTTTGTTAGTTGGTGGTCCTTTTTGTTTAGTCCTTCATTATCCCAACAGAAATAGAGAAGAGACATACAGTTCTCCTCAATGGTGGACTGGACCACAGTTGTAATTGGTGGCCTTGTGGATGACGTGCAATCTTGTGTTTCTTCTCCAAAATGCATGGGTGACACAAACTTAGAGCCCGCCAATAACCGTTGTGCCGATTCTGTATTTCCTGTGAAGTGGAAGTGAGCTATGATTGGTCTGAGTGATTGGGTCAGCTGGCTGTGACTCAGCCTCGCCGAGGGTGTAGTTTGATTTTTTTATGCTTTTTTTGTTTTTGATCTTATTTCTTTATTTGTGTTCCCTCCCATCCTGAGATAGCACTGTGGGTTAAATGACCAACTGTGTGTGTGTGTGTGTGTGGTGGGGGGGTGTTAACCTCTTTTGCTGTGGTCGAAGGGTGACTTTGATGGTATTGTCTCCACCTTGGCCTTCTTCTTTTCCAGTCATTTATGCTGCCACGCCTCCCCTTCCTAGTTGCTGTTTTGGTCACGACCAGAATAGCTTGGGTTTATGAGCCAGAGATCAGATAAAAAGATATTTTGCCCAATAAAACGTGGATGGCTGCACTCCCCATTTCAGCTCTTGCTTGGTAAAGATGACCAGTGAGCTTAGATAACTCAGTAGCCTTTCCTGTCAGTCTCCTTTATACTTGTTGCCACAACAAAGTTATCAATTCTTGCCATTTCAGTCTGTCGATATGGAAGGCAGCCACAAAACATTAAAATCAGCCTAATTAACATTATTGCTTCCCAATTAAATTTCAAAACAGCTGTTTACATTTGCTTCACTAACTGTTTAACAATACATGGTTGGACAGGAGAGTAAGAGTGTTTTTCCATCTTCTGTTTCTGTTTATTTGCAGTATTAGCTATGTTCTCATTCTCAGTCTGCTCTGTGTTTGGACTAAAATCCAAACACAGAGATTTGTTTCCCTGGATCAAGTCGGATCATGGGCTAATTTTTAACAGGGCTTGGGGTTAGGCAGTGTTGAAAAGTATAGAACAACCCTTGTAAATCCATTTTGTGACATACATTTCCCTTTTTTGTGTAAGAAACCTGGCAATTACACCTTATGTCCTTAGACAGCACAGTGCTGAGTTCTCCCACTCACCACACTACTTCCTCAGCAATATCCCATTGTTGTCCTGTCTGTCATGCAGGAGCACATGCCCACCTTTCTATTCAATGGTTATGAGGACCTGGACACATTCAAGCTGCTGGAAGAGGAGGATTTGGATGAGCTAAACATCAGAGACCCCCAGCACAGAGCTGTCCTGCTCACAGCTGTAGAGCTTCTGCAGGAATATGACAGTGAGTATGCTCATTCACATTAAGTCATAAATACACATTTGGATGACGTTTGTTCTGAAGTCCTTTTTGCAGGGGAGTGCTAAAGTGAAGGAATTGGCAGAATGTGTTAGTTAATGAGCAACAGATAGTTATTAATGACTTCTTTACAAAAATATGAGGTAGCTCTTTCTCACACGCATACAAACACACACACATGCACTGCCTGCATACCAGATCACAGCTGGTGAAGTATATGACCATACTTCGTCTGTGTGTCCACAGGCAGCAGTGACCCTGAGCGCAGCGGCTTGTCAGGCTCCCAAGAGAAACTTCTGTCTGAGGGGCGCAACCTGGTGGGAGATTCCCCACGTGACTCTGGCTGCTATGAAAGCAATGAAAATCTGGAGAATGGTAATGATAGCCTTGTCGAGCCTAGCACTAGCCAAGGTCCAATGGAATTTCCCCGAGAGTAGCATAGCCTGGGCTCAGCCTAGCCTAGCCCAGTGCTACAGCGACTGTGACTCCTTTACCCTTTCCTCTCCGGGCTTCCACCTGCTCCACCTCTTGCCATGCTTCAGCATTTTAACATCCTGCCCATCTCACTCCTCTGGACCAGTGCCTGCCAGCCAAACTGCTCTGTCTCTGCCATATCACTATAGCCTCACATACTCAACTCCACCTTTTTACCTCCAGTGTCCTGGCATCATAGAGAAACTCTGTCTTTACCTCAAACACTCTTTCTATCCTTTTTCTCCACTCTTTCCACCACTCTTTTCATCTTTTAGGCGTTTTCTGTCACTATGGCCGAAAAGCGGTCATAACTGAGAAGGGACTCTGACCCCCAACAACTAGGCCTGAATCACCCCGCAAGGGTGGGGTGCACAAAGGGCGAGACCCTCCCCAGTGCACAAAACCGTTCTGATGAGAACAAGTTCGTTGGCCGGTCATGGACCTAGATCCTCCTCCTCTGGAGGTGGAACTGATCTGATAGGGGGACACAAGGAGGACCGTTGTCCAGCGAGAGAGTATTTTTGTTTTGAGTTTTGTTTGGTATTTTGGCATGGAGAGATCTTGTGGTGTAGAAAGACAGTGAATGCCTGTTTTAATGCTATAGTGTTATTAGTCGAGAAGGCTGAAGCCATTGTTCAAGCTAAGTGACCCATTGAAGCTGCCATTGGAGTCTCTTTGTCTTCAGGCCGTCTAAAGATGTCACTTTGCTGGTGTTACCTTCATAATAACTGTGTTGCACAAAGAGTCATATGTGCCTAAAGAGACGATCTTAGATGAAAATATTTTTAAATCGCGCTGCACAGATTGTGAAAGAGTTTATGCTTTTTCCGATTATGGACCTCTATAAAGGACTTGGTTGTGAGATTTTTATTTTTTATTTTTATCTTTTAAACGCCACACAAGAACGTGTTTTCTTTCTGCCCTGCAAACGTTTCTGTTAATAGTTTCATAACTCATGAATCATTGCTCTGTCATAGCTTCTCTCTCCATCCAGTAGGTTTCATTTGTGTTCCCCATTTTGTGTGTGTGTTGTGTGTATGAGCGCATGTGCGAGTGTGTGTGTGTGTGTGTGTGTGTGTAAGTGTGTGTGCGCGCACACGTGTATGTCATACAGTTTTAACAGTAAAACGTGCAATCTGCCACAGTAGAGATTTGAGTTGTGGAATAAAAAACCACTGCTGCGACAAGGATTCTGGTGCCGCTTGCTTGATTTAATGTTTCTGCTTTCTTTCTACGTGTCTCTTTTTCCTGCCATCCCACTAAACGCCGCTTGCCAGCGAGCCACATAACGTGCTAGTTATGTTCTGCGTTCCTCTTTCGCCGTCGGGGTTCTACAGTGCAGCCACGGCACCGTGGCGTCATTAACCGCCCATGCTTAGTCAACAGTATTTACTCAGCATATGCTCCTAAAATGAATGTGCTGCCTAGAAAAGAGAGGAAATGCATCATGCACAATTTTGAATTGTCATGACAGGATTACACAGAACAACTGAGGACTCGTGCCGATATATAGTTTTACTCCCTCTTGCGAAGGGTTACCTTTTCAGGCGCACGTGGGAAATTGCACTGTAGAGCCCTGAATCTACCCTGTTTCACATTAATAAACTGTCTTCTACGTGTGTCTGATCACTTTTCCTACACCCAGTATATAGATGTTATCTCATATCACGACTAGTTCATTAATCTGACTGTCAGGCGCCATTTCCAGCGTGGGTGTGAGCAGCAATGTTGTCAAATGGGGGGTTAAATATGAAGTCCAGTCAGTCCTTAACAGGCGACCAGTCGTCAATATGGCTGATACAACGCAATTAAACAGTCTGAATATGGTTATATGTGTTTTATTTGCGCCATATTTTCCATTTCCCTTCTCTTGGAGCTGCGTATCTGACAGTAAAATCAATTATTTAATAAAGATTTCACCTCGGTAGGAGAGTAAACCCTACATCAGCTTCACCAAGCCTCAGGGTGGAGGTTATTCAGGATGTGATTGTGACGTTCACTTTTGTTTCACACATACCCACATCCGGCTTCCCACCCGCAGACACGCCCAATTGTGTCTGTAGGGACACCCGACCAAGCCGGAGGTAATATGGGGATTTGAACCGGCGATCCCCTTGTTGGTAGATTCCCTCTGATTTTAAATCTGAAAAATAACTCTATGAATCAAATTGACTGATAAAAATAAATTGTACACCTCCAAAGTGTTCTTGTACTTTGTACACAGATTTGTGGGCAACCATACAAATATACTCGAAACTTGAAACGCTTCAAAAAGGTTCAGTGAAAATTACACATCATGTTTCATCGACTGAATTTGTTCGTCATCACATCCTTCCAAAGCTCAGTAACTCTGAATTTCAGGCCAAAAATTACGCAGAAAGGAGATCAAGAAATATAATCGTATAATAGATGTAGTTGTACTCTTTTAACAGCTAACTACTTTTTATCCATGCGACACAAAATAATTGTTTGGGACAATGTGATTTGTCAATATGTCATGTACAATATATTTGATGCTGATTATATTCAACACCACATTGTAATGACAAGGAAGTAAACTAGAGAGATGAAAAAGCCCCGATTTTTACTCGTTACTCAGTAATTAGGAGCCGTAGTTCACTTACGCCGGTTACTTGTTTATTGCTCTGTTATTTCTGCGTAATGAGTAGCCTCTGATTCAAAGGGACACCAGAATCTTTTAACTTGACACACTGTATGGCGGTCCATCTCGCTCATCCATCCATTTTGTTCTCTAAGCCTGGAGATGAATGGTAAGTTGGCATGAGCCCATTGTTTTGGTGTTTTCAAACACCCGGTGTCCGTGTATTTTTAGTCTGAATTCCTGTTGCAGTGTTAACAATCAAGAGCTGGTTCAGCCCCAAAGCACTCCACCCTTTTCTCCTTAACCTCTCTCTCCCGCTGACTGCTCCACCCATAGGCCCAGTAGAGAACACACTGTGTGCATCATTGTAGTTCATGATTGAATTGATCTGAAAGAATGGCTATGGTGGGGGTTTAAAACATCAACTGAGCGATAACCAATATATTTACATTATAAATAGTTAAAATGAGGTGGCATGGTGGTGCAGTGGTCTTGGGTTCGAGCCCCAGGGGTAGTCCAACCTTGGGGGTCGTCCCAGGTAGTCCTCTGTGGAGTTTGCATGTTCTCCCCATGTCTGCGTGGGTTTCTTCCGGGTGCTACGGTTTCCTCCCACAGTCCAAAGACGTGTAGGTCAGGTGAATCGGCCATACACCAACTTTACCATCATGGGATGTCCAGGGTGTCTCCCCGCCTACCGCCCAATGACTACTGCGGTGGGCTCCAGCATCCCGCAACCCTGAGAGCAGGATAAGCGGTTTGGATAATGGATGGATAGTTAAAATGAATAATGCAGGGTTACCCATAACCAGCTCTGTCCAGAGTATGGTACAATTAAAAGGGTGATAACAAAAATCAGGCGACAGTAAAATTGGCAGTCAAGTCCCGGATTGTTATAGACCCTGTCTGTGTTTTGTGAAAGGGATGAAAGCTTGCTGCATGCTCAAGTCAGTGAATTTGGGTTTTGAAAAATACCTTTCCCGTTTCTCTTCACATGTTTTTAATGTGAGGTCGCATATTTTCATGTTGCAGGTAAGAGCAGGAAGGCTTCCCGCTCCAGTCGATCCTCGGTGGGCCAGCAGTCGCCGGACTACCCCACGCTGCCCATGACACTGTCCACAGAGGCCCTGCAACACAACGGCAAGAACCAGCGCACTAAGTTCCCCTTCTTCCTCAAGCCCACCCTGAAATGTTTTCTGCGCAGAGCCCAGCGGCGCTCCCCAATCCCCACTAGCCGCAGCTGTGAGGACCTGGACGAACCCCAGCAGCCCACTGGACCGTGGAAACGCTCCCACTCGCTGGGAGACCTCCACTGGGAGCAGGCCTTCGATCAGAAGAAAGAGCCCAGCCTACAGCTCAAACCCACCGAGGGAGGGTTGAAGTCGGGCAGTGGCAGCAGCCCCGTCAGAGCCACTCAGGCTCACCATGAAACTCCGGCAGTGAGCCCCAAGAGGAGGTTCGAACGACCACCCGTTCCCTCCCAGCTGCCACTTCGCCCCCCGTGTCCCTCCGCCTCACCGCCCAACCCTCCAGAAACCCTTTCCAGCCCTACGCCGAGCCCCCCCGAGTCGAGTCCGAGCGTGGAGCGGATCATCCAGACTCACCCGAAAAAGCCTCCAGTTCCTCCTCCGGTTCCCGCCAAGAAGTCGAAGGAGAGGCTGGCCAACGGCCTTCGTCACCCGCCTCTCTCTTTGCCCTCCTCACCTTCCCCTACTCCCTCCCCCACCCACTCCCTCACCCGCTCTCACCCCGCCAGCCCTGTTATCCGCAGCCCCAGCCCCAGCGCCCCACCTCTGCCCACCAAGACCCCCAGCACCCCGGCCAGCCCATTGGTCACTTCATCCGCCTCCTCCATGGGTGAGGAGCCCAGCACGCCTCCGGCCGTGCCGCCACCCTGGCTGTCCGACCTCGGAGGTAAAGTGGCCATCACGAGGAAGGTGTCCCACGCCAAGATGGGTCCTGACCTGCTCACCCTCCTGGAGCAGAGGCTTGAGGCCGAGGGCATCGATCTCACTGAGGAGCCCTACTCTGATAAGGTCAGTCCGTCACTATCATCAAACCAGTCATAAAGAAGAAAGACTTCCGCTTAATCTAAGGTACATTCATGATAGTTTCTGGTCACCACACAAATAATCAAATAGTCAAATAAACAGATACTATCAATCTATTGGGAGAAGAACAATCACAGTAAAACTGAAATCTAAATGTTCTAATGTAAAGTAGCCATGCTGGGGGCGCCCCGGTGGCTCACCTGGTACTGCGTGTACCACATAAGGCTGAGTCCTTACTGCAACTGCCTGGTTTCGAATCCGGCCCGGGCCCTCTGCTGCATGTCATCCCCTCTCTCTCTCCCCTGCCTTTCCTGTCTCTCTCTCCACCATCACTATCCAGTAAAGGCGGAAAATGCCAAAAAAAAATAAATAAATAGCCATGCTATTACTTGCTCTGCTGGAGCAAACCCTAACATCACATCTTTAAAGCAATTAAATAAGGTGATGGAGCCTATAACTTTATATTAAACTATTTTATGCTTTGCAGATACACACGCTGACCCAAATACACAGGGTACTATGGATCAGCTATGAAAGACTTTTTTTAAAACCACATCATAGCCGCCCCAAAAGTTATATTTTGTCTGGCGTCAGTTTCTTTTGGTTTTGCATTGTGACATGCCTAACTTGACACAGTCATAATTTTGACTGTATATTGGACCCAAATTGCTCTGTGTTTAGGCCAGCAACATCAGCCGCCTGTTCTGGAAGCCTTCCTGCTAACAAAAATAGACTAATAGTGTACAAAAACTGTGTGCGTCCGTGCCTGCTTGAGCAAGTGCATGTGCCTATTTACGAGAGCACATCTACATTTGTGTGTGCGCGCGCTTGTGTGTGTTTACAATAATAAAGAAACTGCCTATGAGGGGGGAAAAGCTTGTGGCCTGGGTATTACTATGATGCGGTTCAGACTGTTAAGTTTATGGGCTGAATCACACTGACGGCAGACGGGATTGTAAAACACTTTGCCACCAGTCGTACCCCAGGCCGGGCCCCTTTAACATGGTGGAGCCCCTGACTCCGCCAGTGTAACCACACACGCACACAAACTGAAAGGCGTGGCGGGATGAGGTGAGAAATAGCGTTCAGGACCACAGGCCAGCCCTGCTGGATATCTATTAGAGGAGAAGTGGACTGGCAGAGACACAAAAAAGTGAACTGCTACCAAAGTGGTAGCATCTGTTGTGTAAATGTGCACAGAGCAAGGATGCAGTTGTGAGACGTTAAGAATCATGTTAAATGAGTGGTGGTATAATTTGCATTGAGGTGTGCAATATCTTTATGAGTAGGGCCTTAATGGAAGAGTCTAAGCACACTGTAGTGAGCAACAACCCCCCATAGGTGTTTGTTGACTTGCCAGAAGCCCCCCTGAGGAGCCGTGTTATATTGGCAGGTTGTATAGCAGCTCAGACCTGATATTTGGTTGTTGGGCCAGTTTGGCTGGCCTGACCAGGCCCGGCTGGAGGTTGGCCATAGCTCAAGGTGTTGGAAACGGGAGGATGACAGAGGGAAACAAAAGAGGGAAAGTGTGAGAAAGAAGGATGGAGATGAAGACAGCAAGATGTGAGGGGAAAGAGAGAGAGAGAGAGGGGGGTTGCAGCTCCTGCATTCCTCGTTTTGTTTCTCAGGATCACATTTGGGATTGTTGACGTGTGATTCCTTGTTCATTTTTTCCCCCCTTTCTTGCCGTTTCTCGGTCTATCACTCTGTTTTTTAAATCAGATCGTTTGACTGTCTCTCTCTCTCTCTTCACCCTGGGCTGGCTGTCTTTGAAAGTGTGCTTATTACCCAGCAAGTAGCTCCTCTGTGCTTTGGCCTATAATGTGACATTATTAGTCTGCTTCATTTGCCTATAAACAACCAGATCTGAGCGCTTCCGAGGCCTCATAATCTCCACAATAATCACGTAAAGTCACAACGCTGGTCTCCGTCAGCCCACTTCGTGTTGTCATGCACTTTTCTTTGAACACCCGCCCTTCAGCGTACAGACCTGGGTCATATTAAACTGTGGGAAAGGGTTTTGAATACATTTACTGATGGGCTTTTAGATTTTATAATCCTTGACAGGTGACCTCATTTATCGTAGCTGATGTTTAGCAACCCGACCACATTTCCTTTCTGTGCAGATGTCTTCCTGTAGGTTATCTTATTGCTTGTCTATTCTACTATTTCCTTCTTCGATACCTGCAAGTAGCTCGGCCAAACTGATCATTATTGTGGGTTTTTGTACGATCTGTGATATGTATATACTGTATGTGTGTTTGTGTGAGGGGCAGGTGTGTACATTTCTTAAGAGGATGTGTATGTGTTTGTATGCAGGTGTGTTCATTTTCCCCATATGGCAGGGATACACACCTGAGTCTATTAGCCAACCAGTAGTCTTTGCTAAGGACCTTGATTTGTAGACTCACGTGTGTAACTCCTTGGTTGGAACAAAGACCTGCACCCACACCGGGACTGGACCTTTCTGGACCATGTTGCCTATCCCTGCCATATGGTAATCTTGGATTCCATAACAGTGTACTACTTTCCATATAGAAAACTTGTTTCTCCCCCCCTCCTTTCAGCATGGCCGGTGTGGTATCCCTCAGCCTCTGGTGCAGCGTTACGCCGATGAATTGGAGCAGCCTGCCAAGGAGGTGGCCTCCACCATGGACCAGCTCCGCGTCAGAGAGCTGCGTAAACAACACCGCATGGCTGTAAGTCAGGTGTATTACTAGGAGTCGTGGGGCTGCGGCATTTAGAAGCCTCCGTATCGTCGTCTATAAAAACCTCTGTGCTAGGGTTGTGGGACGTCACTTCCACCATTAGAAATGGAGCTTAGCCTAGAGAGTGAGGACGTGTTTTTTAAACTGTCTGTAGAGTCGATTAGCATTTTAGAAACCGCGCTAGGCTGTAGTTTTTCTATCCGCTAACTGACGTCATGAATATGTTACTTGGCGGCCGGAAGAAAAGTGTTTCACTGCCGGCCCAGAGACGCAGAAACGATCAGGGACGACTGCGGGTGTTTTTCATGTGCTGTCCCTGTCACAGATGGACCTGAGATACGGCTGAAAATCAGCGAAATTCCCCTTTAAAGAAGCAGGCAGTTATACATAGCAGTAATGCAGCGGGTGTTTAAATGCGTTTAGTAATATGATATGATGGAGGGGTCTTAACAGTCTCTTTTTACCCTCCGCTGCTCCTCAGATTCCCTCTGGAGGTCTGACCGAGATGTGCCGGAAGCCTTCGTCCCCGGGTAACGTCAACACCGTCTCCGAATGGCTCGTCTCCATTGGCCTGCCCATGTACGCCGCATTGCTGGCGGCTGCCGGATATGACACGCTGAGCCGTGTGTCTCTGATAACTGAGGGCAACGTATGGGAAGCAGGAGTGCACGATGAAAGACACGCCCGCCGACTGGTCAGCGAAGCTCGGCTGGTCACCGCACACAGAGATGCCCAGTCATAACCTGGACCACGTTGGTGATTGTGAAGCGGGTTTAGCGCTGACCGGTCAGAGCAGTCTGGTTTTAAAGCTGGTCAAGAAGAGGTCAAGGGTGATCTGGCCATAGGATGGACTGATGGACCATGCAAGTGGCCACAGCACAGCTTCCCTCTTGCAAGATTGGACTACAGACATACAGACTTCACACTTGAGACCTACTTTGAGCTACCCTTCTCTCTCTCTCTCTCTCTCTCTCTCTCTCTCTCTCTCTCTCTCTCTCTCTCTCTCTCTCTCTCTCTCTCTCTCTCTCTCTTACTCTCTCTCTCACCTCCTCTCTTCCTTATTTCCAAATGTTTACGGCATCGGGGAGTTTGTCCCTAACGCCAAGACTAGATATAAGATGCCTTTTGAAACCAGACTCTAGACTCACCCAGTGGGATGGCTTCCATTCATAAAACATCCCCGAGGTCTTAAAACACAGGTCTCTGGACTGCCTTTAAGGAAGATAGCACACTCTTTTCTAGGTTTGGGTGTTTTTATAAAGAAGACTGTTGAGTGTTACTTCCCGTGTGCTCAGTTAAGTGCTGCGTTTTCATCTCTCACGCGAGACCGAGACACAATATCCGAGGGTCTTTTAAGGATGTAGCTTGGCCAAAGCGATTTCTCTCGACATTTCGCACATTTCATTATCGCTAACGGACTCACGGTTAATACAGTTCGGACGACAGGATTCAGTCAGCGCTTGGATCTTTAATCAACTAAACACGTATGATGTATACCTGGTTGTTTTGAGTTTGGAAATGGCTTCTTATTTTATCATGTGCTTCTGTAATATAACGTACCACATATTCTAATTTCAAGAGGATTTTGTCAATATATGTATGCATTTTTTTTGCCTTTTGAATATAACAGCCTTCTTTATAGGCCAACGCTGAGTCATTTCCAAGTAGGAGCAGTTCCCTACCAAACTTTTACGTTTTAGTTGTGTCCAACTTGACTGGATATCTTGAATGCATGTTCCTCTCCAGTTTGTGGAGCTTTCAAGGACGCTCCCTTATCGCCACGTGTCACAAAGGGAGGTCGGCTTTTTCAGTGCAGACCAAATCTCCTCTGTATATTCAAGCACATTTTAAGTTGCCTTACTGCTCTGAATGAATATCTACCATAAACAAAACGTATAGTAATCTAATATCCAGCATTTACCACAACAGGCCCCGACGGCTGAGGCTTGACTGTACCCAAGGTGCAAACAAAGCCCCTTTTTTGTTCAGAGTGTCTGAGTCTTACAGTTTGGAGGTTTTGGAGATTTAATAAACACCACAATCGGAGAAACACGTGCATGTTGAATCATCAGGTGGATTGGCATTAATAAATGGCAATACTACGTGATAGTGAAGCACAGGGCCCAACACAGCCCGGGTACCGAGTTGAACCTGTAGCCATCACAGACACGCCATTCACACAGCCACAAGTCTGTATGTCTCTACCCCACACACAAACTGTTTGGTGGGATGCAGTTGTTCAGAAGTCCCAGCTGACATCAGGGTTGTCACATCTTGAAGATACACAACTGATTTTATTCGATCATGTAAAATTTTGGTTAGAATCTTACAACATGTTGAGCCAGTAGATGCAAAATAACCTTATTTGAACTACCTTAGTCCATCATAATCTAAGATACAGGAGTGTTTTATTCCAGGGTTGACTACTACTAATACTACTACTACTACTACTTCTGGCTGTTCCCGTTAGGGGTCGCCACAGCAGATCATCCATTTCCATCTCCTCCTGTCCTCTGCATCTTCCTCTGTCATGCCTGCCATCTGCATGTCATCCCTCACCACATCCATGAACCTCCTCTTTGGCCTTCCTCTTTTCCTCTTCCCTGGCAGCTCCATATTCAGCATCCTTCTCCCAATATACCCAGCATCTCTCCTCCACACATGTCCAAACCATCTCAATCTTGCCTCTCTTGCTTTGTCTCCAAACCGTCCAACTTGAGCGGTCCCTCTAATATACTCGTTCCTAATCCTGTCCTTCTTCGTCACTCCCGGTGAAAATCTTAGCATCTTCAACTCTGCCAGCTCCGCCTCCTGTCTTTTCGTCAGTGCCACTGTCTCCAAACCCTTTAACATAGCTGGGCTCACAACCATCTTGTAAACCTTGCCTTTAACTCTTGCTGGTACCCTTCTGTCGCAAATCACTCCTGACACTCTTGTCCACCCACTCCACCCTGCCTGCACTCTCTTCTTCACCTCTCTTCCACACTCCCTGTTACTCTGAACAGTTGACCCCAAGTATTTAAACTCATCCACCTTCGTCATCTCCACTACTTTTATCTTCACCATTCCACTGTCCTCCCTCTCATTCATGCATAGGTATTCCGTCTTGCTCCTACTGACTTTCATTCCTCTTCTCTCCAGTGCATACCTCCACCTCTCCAGGCTCTCCTCAACCTGCACCCTACTCTCAGTATAGATCACAATGTCATCCGCAATCATCATCGCCCATGGTGACTCCTGCCTGATCTCGTCCATCAACCTGTCTATCACCATTGCAAACAAGATTTATTCCATATTTCGTCGGATGCCCTTCCTGACGCAATCCTCCCCGTTTATCCGGGTTTGGGACCGGCACTAAGAATGCACGGGCTTGTGCATCCTCAGTGGCTGGGTTTTATTCCGGGGTTGACTAATATTCCAAATATAAGCAAAGCTTTTAAACCCTCATAAAACAAACGGACGTGTTGAGTAAGACGCATAGCTCAGATCACACGGAAAACAAAACGGACGAGCCAATGAATCACTTTGAACGAACAAAGCCAGCGGTGGGGTGACGGGGTGTGCCAAACTGAAATGAAGGACTGGGCCTGTACTTTTTTTTTTTTTTCCTCGGAAAGGATGACGATATTTTTTTTTTTGTAGACACGCTGAAAATGAATAACAAAAGGAGAATCGGAGTCCATCAGGTGTAAAAGCCCAGTCCAAGATTAGCACGTGTGTATGCTGCAATAGCGTGTTACTCTGGGAGACCCTTAAGTTGCGGGTCCTTCCCATCAGTCTGTTACCAGTCCTGCAGCAAAAAGTGAACTTTGGTGTGATCTGTTGTGCATTTTTCATAACATCTAGCATCTACAGAACTTTTTGATGTGGAGGTTTTCGAAGTAGATATCTATCCTCAGTAGCCAGAACTCAGTTTTGTTTAGTTTTTTTGTCCGCACCAGGAGATTTCAAAATACAAGAAAAACGACTGAGTGTTTTTGCTAAATCTGGAGAATGCTTTTGCAGTGAACACTCAAATGATGTTTGATGCCATTTTTCCTTTTCAATCAAAGTGGTGCTGTTAGCTAGGATGTGGGTCATTTGAAAAAAAAAAGAAAAAAAATACAGACCCAACCTCGAAGATGTACTTTGTAAAGAATGAAAAAAAAAATGACACTGTAAATGCACTTTAGAAAGTAAATCTAGCTGTTTTATAACAGAAATTGGCTAAATTTTGTTCAGAGGTCCAAAAATGGATGCTTGTTGTCAGGTATTGTAAAGAAAAGGATTTGAGATGGGTTATGCTGGTATTTTAACTTTAGTATTGAGTTCCCAATGCCAAGTCAATGTAAAAATGTTTATATTCACTCTCAAATTAACCTTTTTTTTCCAATTACTCACTTCCCTTTTGTTTTTGCAGTCTTACAAAAAATAAATTATTAATTACATATATGAAATGTTAAACAAGCGTTGCACATTCTGTATATGTAATTGATATTTAAATAACTTATTTTTCCCTTTTTGCATATCGACTGTAATTAGCTGTACCATATGAATAGCAATACCTTCCTGCATAATGCATACTGCTTTAGCAAGTGAGAAGCTACAGCATGTATTGTAAAATATAAGTGTACAAATTATTTTATTTGGTTTCATCAAGCTAATGATTGTCCATAAAGATTTGCTTGTGTATTGGAAAAAAAAAGTAATGTTCATAACTATTTGTCTTCTGAAATATAATAAAAACTCTTTCTTGCTGTATACTGGCCTTTAGGTTGCCCCCATGTGCACGTGCGTGCATACACATATACACACACAGACATACATGCACACATAAACACATACGTACTTGCATACATGCATGCATACAGACACACACAAATGTACATACACAGACAAATACATACTTGTACACACACAAACATAAATGCATGCATGCATACAAACACACACAAATGTACATAGACAAATACATACTTGTACACACACAAACATAAATGCATGCATGCATACAAACACACACACAAACATGTACACACATACACAAATACATACTTGTACACACAGACAAATACATGTGTACACACAAACATACATACTTGCATACATATATGCATGCATGCATACATACACATACATACTTGTACACACATACATGTGTACACAAACATTGCATACATGCATGCAGACATACATACATACACATACAAATACATGTGTACACATACATATGTACATGCATGCATGCATACACACACGTACATGCGCGCAGACATACATAAATATATACTTGAGTACACACACACACAAAAGACGTGGGCATGAGTTACTAGCTGTTCTCTGTTGTGGTTAACAGCTCTCACTTATTTCACACACTGGCCTCTACGACGACTAATAACATTTTAAAATTAAAGATGCCAACGTTTTTAATATACAGTACAATAATGGGTGTAATACTACACTCTTTGTTAGATTGTTGGGATCAAATTCTATTGTTGGGTTCTATTTAAAATAGATGCACTGATGTCACCCGAAGTTTTTTTTTTTCTGGAGGTGGAAAGATGATATGCTGCGACTGTACTGAGGTGTGTGTGTGTGTGTGTGTGTGTGTGTGTGTGTGTGTGTGTGTGTGTGTGTGTGTGTGTGTGTGTGTGTGTGTGTGTGTGTTTGTGTGTGTGAAAGGGTCAGAGGACATGGAGCTCTGAGGCCGGGGAGCTTAAAATACGTTCTGTTCTGTTGTGTCTGGCTTGTATTGTGTGATTCTGAAAAGCGTACACATCTGGTTGTAGGGCCAAGCCAACCTGCTTCCCAAGGGCTTCACCCTGTGGCTGCATTGCCCTGGCTGGCTCTGCTCAGCATACAGCTGTTGTCAATGAAAGAGAGCTGCAGTAACAATACACGTCTCAGTCAGGCCGCCGGGTTTTCTTGTGTGAGTGCAGGTGTTTTCTGACTTGTTATTCTTATTCCGTGACATTTTAAAGGAAATGCATGCGTTGCACACGCACAGTGCAGAGATCGGGGTGCTCTCCGCGGAGCCAGTAGACCGGAATGGATGAACACCAGACCAAAATCCTCATACCTGAGCTGCAGTCAGACATTGTTGTGATACAGGTCATGGCTCCAGCGCCGAAAAGCGGATTATTACAAAAATTGGTGACGACGGTTCCCACGAGCGTCTACCCAATACCACAATAAAACCAGATAACAGCGATGGATGATCTTCAAAAAGAAAGGTATTTTAACTTTGTTAACCAGTAGGTATCTATTATGAAGAAACCGTATTTTTCCCCAGCATATGTCCTAACTCAGTTTATATTATTCCAGGTTGCAATTAGGTATGGGACAGAGACACAGTTTGGAATAAGATGTGGATTTTCTTATTTTTACAGGAAACTGTTGGAAAACCTCATTTTCCTATATGTGTATCGACTGGATCGAGCGAAGGTTATTCTGATACTGAATTTAAAAAAACCAACAAAACAAAACAGAACTTCCTCCTCAACGGAAGTAATACGTCACAGAATGGACGCCTAGGCAGCTACTGTTACAACACACAGATGGATGAACTTCTTCCTCTTTTACCTCCATGACCTGTCTCCGTTTTGGTAGCCGTTGTGGTGTAGAAGAAACTTTCTATTTCACAAGTCTCTAATGGCCAGTTTGCTTCCAATTCACAGCAACTCTCGCTGGTATTAAAGTAATTACTCATCCAGTTTAATACGTCCTGGGAGGAAAGGATGAAGCTTTGTGAAGGGGGGGGGGCATTGCAATGAGGAATTCAAGCATCAGCTTGCTTCTATTTATTCTGGGACACTTCGTTTCTGCAGCAGGGTTACAGTTTCTGCAGGCCTGTGTGTTTTTTAGTTGTAGTTGCTGTTGTTTTGTTGTACTGCTGTTTCAGCTCAGTACCGTTTAAATCCCACTGTGAAGGAATATTCTGAAATTTAATCTTAAACACAATATTTTAAAAGACTTGTTTATGTTTTTAGTTCGCCGTTGTCTCCTTTTTTTAGTTCAGTTTGTTAGACCTTAGGACTGTTTTGCAGCATACCAAAACAGTCAGTTTGTTATTATGAGTGAATCACAGCACGAGCGAAAAGACCAAGAGCCTCAAAAAAAAAAAAAGAAGCCCATTCTATGAGTCATACATTTACAGTATATCAAATAATGATGACGACATATGAAGTTTGCTTGCTCCCCGCTGTAGCAAGGTCATTGTGCAGGGTCGGCTACAGAACACAGCTCCTGCAGCTGGTAGAGATCAACAGGGCGGATGCCAACATCTTGAACACGGGTTTTTCCACTTCAGATGTTTTTTCAGTACTTCAGTTCTTACTATAGGCCATCTTTCTACCCCTCCCCCCTTTTGCTGCCCCATTATTTGAATCTATTGCAAAAAATATCCAACATACTGAATGTTTGTGGCGTGGTGGGAGTGACTTTTTTTCCAAGTGAAAACATCAGTGCTGGATTAAATCTCAACATATCTGTGCTCTGCAAATATGACAGTATCTGTATATCCGGCAGGGATGGCTGGTATATGTGGGCTAACAGGGCTAAGCCCTCCCTCTTTTACAATAAAGATGAGAAAATTATTGTTAAAAAACTTTACAACAGACTATTTTAAATTTTGGTGGAACCTAAGAGCAGCAACAGCACTAAATAGTCACAAGAAAAACACAAAAGACGTCTGTTACGTGAGTGACAGGTGTCTTGGCACGCCCCCTCGATTTGCTGATCATTTGGGCCAAATTCAGTCAGCCTACAGGCACAGTCACTGGCTTTAGACCAATGACAGCACAGACAGCACGTACCGCGAGGTGCTGCTTGTGTGAGAGTGGGACGGGAGACTGGAGCCAAGTGAGCCACTGTGGCAATGGCGGCCGCAGGCGATAGCATGAACGAGGTGGATTATTTACTTTCTCATCCATTTTCGTCAATGTCTTTGGAGGAAAAATTGGAAGTGGAGAGACTGGGGACACACCATCCAAAACAATGATCAAACAACACAAAAGGACAAACGACAAAATCGTAGGTTTTGTGTTACTTGGTTTCAACGAAAGGACTGGCTAACGGCAAGTGTAGCTTAGGGCCCAGACACACCGAACCGACTGGCGGCGACGAAGGCCGGCCTGTAGCGTCGCCTCACGTCGCCTGTAGCGTAGCCTCACGTCGCCTCACGTCGCCTGTAGAGTCGCCTCACGTCGCCTGCCGTCTGGGCCAAAAAGCAGCTCTTGAACACACTGCAAAGACTACAGCCGACGGCCCTGGTTCGCTAGCTTAGCACTGATTCGCTAGAATGAACAGCCAATCAGAGCGATCCATCTCCCCGACGGGGCTCCGCCGAGCTCAACATGCTGAATCGACCGAAAAGCTGCCGACCAGGGGTCCGACTAGTGCCGACTGTGCGGGACACGCCGCGAAACTAGGGTCACAGACGCTCACCGACGACCCGACGTCGGCCTGGTGTGTCAGAAGCCCTAATTTCTGTTTCCCTGGCTTTTTGGGGGGGGCGTGTCTTGGACCCAGCAAGGAATTGTGGGTCTGAAACATTTATCCGACAAAATTAGGAAACGTGAACGCAGCACAAGTCACACTGGAAGTAGTGTAAAGCTGTCAATGCTGGGTAAAGTTAACATCACCTGTCAACTTGATGAGGGCCACCGCATCTCTATACAGACACACAACGAGCTGGTAAAGAAAAACAGGCATCCATTGTCACAGATTGTGCACTATTAAATGTTGTGGGGCACGTGAGCTAGCTCTGCGGGGGTCCGACGAATCTCCGACTTCACTCCGGGGGGGCGGGGGGTTCTGGACCTGTTGACCAGTTCTCTTTTTTGGATAGCCAGTTAGCCGATCGCCTGTCAAGCACACAGGTTGCCAAGAACACGTCTCAGACGAGCCAAAATGAGTTGCTTGATTGTGTGTTAGCTGTTTATGGACAAAAACTGGCTGATGAAATATCGCAGGCACCGTTTGTGGCTGTGCAAGCTGATGAGACAGCCGACGTGGCAGGTGTAACTAAGCCAGTGAGTGATGGTGCTCAGGGAACAATCTGAGAACAATCTTCAGAGCACCGAAACATTGAATGAACACAAAGAGCCATCACAACCCCCATGACATCTGCAGAGTCAGAGAGGTGTTTCAATACACTTAAGAGGATCAAATCATTCCTCCGTAGTACTATGGGACATGATAGGCTGAACACCCTGGCTATGCTGTCTCATTGGGCGGGACTTCATCCAGAAATCACCGGACTTCAGTGACATCGTGATTAACCTGTCTGCATCCCAGAAAGGTCGTCGATGTGAGCTTCTCTTCAAATAAGGTAGGCCCAAGCCTGTAGACCTCTCAGTTGGGATAAAAACAGCTGCAGTATTTATTGGCAGTCGTTTCAGTTGGGACACGTTTTGTTGTGCATCGTTAGGTGAGCCCATTTCTGACACTGAAGGCTACATGGTTCTGCCTTCTGTTCTATCAGGTAGCAAATCATTACATCATTCTTGCATATGTTGCTCTTGTTAAAAAATAGCATGTGCTAATGTGTACAAAGAAAAATAGTCAAATGGTGTGTGCGTGCGTGTGTCAGAGTTTTTTTTAGCATCAGGCCATTCTTATAATTCTCTATAGTGCTGTTGTAGAGCACTTACTATATGTAACAAGGTATATAGTGTCATTGCTCTAACTTGGTATCTCAGATGTTGTGTTGCTGTTGCTGCAGTGTGAACTATAGATGGGTATACTATATTTGTTAGCCCACCCACCCAATATCACCACCAGCCGTCACTGATATGCGGTCATTAATCTGCCTGCACTGTGCCCCTGCTAGTTGATCTATGCCATAGGCACGTAGTCCCGAATGCTTACGTGTCCAAGTAGTTTAGTGCACTTTTTGACTAATTGGTCCAGCTGAACGGTGGCTATCAAGCCGCTAATGGATGTGTGAGTCCTGACGTTTGTCTCGTCTTGCTTTCTTCTATAGAAATTTTTCCATCCATCCATTATCCGAACCGCTTATCCTGCTCTCAGGGTCGCGGGGATGCTGGAGCAGCAGTCATTGGGCGGCAAGCGGGGAGACACCCTGGACAGGCCCACCAGGCCATCACAGGGCAACCCCCCCAACACACACACACACACACACACACACATATTCACAGCTAGGGACAATTTAGTTGGCCGATTCACCTGACCCACATGTCTTTGGACTGTGGGAGGAAACTGGAGCACCTGGAGGAAACCCACGCAGACACGGGGAGAACATGCAAACTCCACACAGAGGATGACCCGAGATGACCCCCAAGGTTGGACAACCCTGGGGTTCGAACCCAGGACCTTTTTGTTGTGAGGCAACCGCGCTAACCACTGTGCCATCTTGCCACCCCAAATCCACAACATAAGATTCACAAATAGTTAGGCAACTGTGACAGTCTAGATTATTAGACTCCTGCAAGGTCAAGTATCAGTCCTGTAGTGTAGCATATTCAACTCATTTGTTTAAAAAAAAAAGAAAAAAAAGAAAACCCAAATTCCACAAATATCTCATATCCACAAACATGTATTTTTTATTTGTGTTGTGCAAAGTCATATCCAAAAAAATACAGAGCAATATGCAAATACACATAACTTGCTCTGTAGACATGTATTTTATTTTCACATAAAAATGTTATAGGCTTTACAAATGTAAATAGTTTCACCACAACAAATACATGTAAATTGATATTTACGTATTTGTGGATCCATTTGTACATGCGAAACGGGTTTTCCACATTTGTGGATCGCTTCCTGTCAGTTTGTGGGCCATGTGACATTTGTGCACTTCCCTCCTATTTGTTTGCAGATTTTTGTCCAATTTGAACCGCAGCAAATCTGTAAACAAAATCCACAAAAGTGAGGTGCAGTTAGTAACTCCATCAGCTGATAGCAACATGAGCTGAGGGAACTACAGTGTGTCTGTACTGGAAGGGGACTCCCTCTTGGGGGATGGTTCCTTATGTCCAGTTTGCTCAATTTTTCAAGCTTTAGAAATAAAACTGGCCCATACTTTGCCACTCAGTCCAACTTGTCATTTTCATCAAACAAATAATTCAGGATTTTTGTTCTGCATTCTTACAAATGTGCACGCAGGTTATCATATAAAGTAGCTTACAATAAAACAAAGTTCAATTTATTTTCATCGTCTCCCAGATCACAGACCAAATACACTCAACCTTCCTCACCGACTTCATTGCCAGGGGTAGGATACCTCTTCTCAGGTGGACATGGCACAGGGTCCCACACTGTTCCATCTATTTGAGGATCCTTAGCATGGAAACAGACGAGGAAGAGTGTGCAGAAATGCTAGTAACACTGCAAACACTAATTGAAAAGGTATCCAACACAGATAATAAGGCAATGCTGATTTTCATTGATTATTCAAAGGCATTTGATTCAGTAAGCCATGCACAGCTCTTTAACATCGTGCTGGAAATGGGTTTCCCTAGACACCTCATTGCGCTACTTCAAGGTCTATATGTTGGCCAGACAGCAGTGGTGAGATGGAATGGTGTGAACACAGATGCTTTTCCAATACAGAAGGGTGTACGTCAAGGTTGCATTGTATCACCACGGTTATTCACACTATACACAGAACAAGTGATGCATGAGGCAGATATAGATGAATATGGAGTGAGCATGGGGGGTTATAAGATAAGCAATCTTAGATTTGCAGATGACACGGTACTAGCAGCTGATGGACAGCAAGATCCAAACCAAATGTTGAGTCGAGTAAATGAGGCAGGGGAAAAAGAGGTTGCTCAGTTTGAATGTGAAAATGAAGTGCATGGAAGTGGGTGAATAAGATATTGTGATCTCAGTAGATGGGCAAGATGTAGAACACCTAGAGAGCTTCAAATACTTGGGTTCCGTTAAGAAAAATGATGGCGATTGTACAGATGACATAAAAATCAGAATTACCCTCGCAAGAAAGGAATGATGGAGATGGTACCAATATGGAAAGACAGGGGAATAAGAAAAAAAGTGAAAGTCAGTCTACTTAAAGCACTCGTCTGGCCAGTGTTGTCATACGAAGCTGAAAGTTGGACATTGAAGAAAGCGATGGTAAACAGGATTGAGGCTGCAGAGATGTGGCTGTATCGTAGGATGCTTCGAATAAGTTCGACTGAGAAACAAACGAATGCGAGCATCGTAAATGAATTGGGAACAAAAAGAGGACTAATGGCACATATAATGAAAAGAAAGCTATCATTGCTTGGGCATACTTGTCATCCAGGTGGAAGTAAATTAATGAAGACAAACGATTTTGGGAACTACATCAGCAAAATGGAAGAGAGGCCGACTAAAAAGGCAGTATCATGATGACATAAAAGAATGGCTTAGTCTGAAAACATCGGGGGCAACAAGATCAGCTCAGAACAGACAGAACAGGAGGAGACTTGTTTGGCAAGCATGTCATCCTGATGGTGCTGGCAACCCTCGCTAACGAGGAAGCCTTGAAGAAGAAGAAAGCATGGAAAAGTTTGGGAACTCCTCACCAATCTACATTTCAGACTAAATTTCAGTTGGTGCAATCACCAGAGACAGTGCATGTTGCAACTCCTGTGGTCTCATAATTTGGATATATTAGTGTTTTTCAAAACATGTCATTAAAAGTAACGGGGTTCTTTTTAATGACATGTAACGTCTTACATCAAGATGCTTAGCCCATACGGTCTTGCAAGGCACACACAATTATGTCCATGTACACGGATGCAAGAGCAAATATACAAATTATAGGAATATTTTAATAGAATATTATATATACACATGACATACATCTGCACAAATAACTGTCCTATTGTCAGTTCCAATATTGTCAGTCACTGTCAGTTACAAAACAGCAACTAAAACAGCTCCCGCCTACCTGAACTCCCTCATTCAGGTCTACACTCAGTCCTGCTCACTACGCTCTGCCAATGAAAGGCGCCTGGCACTTCCACCACAACGGGGCCCTAAGTCACTAGCCAGACTCTTCTCTTCTGTAGTTCCCCGGTGGTGGAACGAGTTACCAAATTCCATTTGATCCACTGGGTCCCCCTCCATCTTTAAGAAGAAGCTAAAGACCCCCCTCTTTCACGAACACCTCCACACCTGATGGTATTATATATATATTTTTTAATTGCTTCTATGCACCCTATGCATTGCCTTTGTGCACTGCCTGTTGACACCTACTGGACTTGGACCTAGATTTTTGGCACTTACTTGCCTTATCACCTCCTGACTAGATCCTTGCTTGTGTTGTATTAATTCTCAGATGTATGTCGCTTTGGATGAAAGCGTCTGCTAAATGGAATGGTAACATTGTAATATATTACTTATGTAAACTGTAAACTACTAATAAGACACGTTACATCTCCACAAATAACCTCTTCTCATAGTGAATGGGTGTATTATTCAGTGTAGTTTGTCTGATACCCCCCAAAGACCCCCTATATTTCACACCCTGCCTGTATGAAAATACCACTCGGTGTGTGTGTGTGTGTGTGTGTGTGTGTGTGTGTGTGTGTGTGTGTGTGTGTGTGTGTGTGTGTGTGTGTGTGTAAGCAGGTGCATGTCTCTCTCACGCTGCTGCAGAATTTCACCCATCTGTGAGAGACGAAACAAAAACACAATCCATTAATTGAATAAAAAGAAAAGCGAAGGCAGACAGACAGGTGGAATGTCTGCATACATAAAGGTGTATTCACATTCTTACAGGCTTTCATCCTTTTTCTTGCCACAATGTTTTAGTAACAGGGCTATCTGCTAAAGACTTTACCAGTGTGTTGACAGATGTGTGTTCTACCTGACATAGATTTCAGCCCACTGTGGAGAGGATCAGATTCACATCCTTGGGCTGCAAGACAAGAGAGGAAACGTCTGTGTCCCAGCACAATTCTACACCAGATGTTTTCTTCCCTGCTTTTACCCACCATGTAGGTCCTCGTTGAAATTAATGCAATAGGCCAATCATGTTTTGCATTTTAACAAATACTGCAAGCAGAAACATTACAACATACCCCGATTCCATTTCAGTTTTTTGTTTTTTTTGTTGCCCTTAGTTTATTAAGTGGCAGAGCCAGTTGAACTTCACGGTCATTTCTGAACATAACTATTTCATGTTGATTATTTAGCGTGAAGCCATTTTCACAGTAGAGAGATAAGCCTGTTGTACACATTTTTTGCAGAAATCACACACAGAATCATGCTTTAAAAATAAAGCTAAAAACTCCCCTCTTGACATGCCAAATAAACAGCTTTGCTAGACAGTCCAATTTCTTCCCTTTCTGGGAATGGAAACTCTTTTTTGCTAAGTACATGTTCCAGAGAGTTGTCCTGCTAGGCAAGATGATTGGCACAGTTGCACAAACTTAATTTGCAAAATATTTAAAACCTAATCATAGACCTGTAGATTTGAGTCCCGGATCAGATATAATGTGTTTAAATTCAAAAGGTTATTATATTATTCAATCAAAGAAAGAAAGTTGAATCAGTTCATCCGGACACAAAATGTTGTGTATTGTGTAGCTTAAGACGAAATCAATGGATGAGGAAAGGCACTGCTTATGGTGGGAGTGTGAGCCAATCAGAGCCATCGAAGTGCTAAATTGCTACAAGATACGTGTTTGCGCTATCAATAAAGCAAGCTAGCTCATTATCAGCAAAAATTACTTGCCAATTACTTAATTAATGCAAGGCAGGCCTACACCATCTCTCCCTGACCTCCATCAGTGTAAAGGGCAGAAAATCATCCAGTCATTCCAGCCAGAGTCTTGCATAAGGAAAGAGTGGCTATGCGGCTGCGTCTCCGATGCTACCACCAGCAGGCTGTACTGCTTCCCTTGTTTGCTGTTTTCCAGAGAGTGGGACAGTATATGGGTAGGTGCCGGCTACTATGACCTGAACAATCTGGCTGCAGCGCTAGTCAAGCCGGTCCAGTTCACACATTCAACATCAAATAGTATTGAAAACCTTTGGAAACGGCACTCTGATCAACCCGTCTTTAAACGAGGCTAACAAACAGCAAGTCTCTGCACACATTACATTAGATTACAGTCATTTAGCCAACACTTTTATCCAAAGCGACTTACAATAAGTGCATTTAATGTAGGAAAGGAGAACTACTAGTCATCAGAGGTCATAAGTGAATCTTCTCTCTAAACAAGCATCTAAGAGCAAAACCAGTGCTAAAGTAAAAGCGCGAGAAAGAGATTTTATTTATTTATTTATTCATTTTTACTGAGTGAATACAATAAGTGCTACGAGCAAGTAACAGGGTAGTAGTTCTTGAAGAGGTGAGTTTTCAACCTGCGCCAAAAGATGGGCAGCAACTCTGCTGTCCTGACAGCAGTGGGGAGTTCATTCCACCACTGTGGGGCCAGGACAGAAAAGAGCCATGACCGGATCGATCTCCAGCAGGAGCCTCTGAGCGACGGGGCAACCAGGCATCCCAAGGCAGCAGAGCGAAGTGGTCGGACGGGGGTGTAGGGCTTGACCATGGCCTGGAGATAGGAAGGAGCTGTTCCTTTCACCGCCCTGTAGGCTAGCACCAGAGTCTTAAACTGGATGCGAGCAGCTACTGGGAGCCAGTGAAGGGACATGAGAAGGGGAGCTGTGTGGGAGAACTTAGGGCGGTTGAACACCAGATGAGCTGCAGCTTTCTGAACAAGCTCCAGAGGTCTGATGGCCGACGCCAGGGCACCAGCAAGGAGGGAGTTGCCGTAGTCCAGCCGGGAGGTGACCATAGCCTGGATGAGCACCTGTGTTATCTCGTCAGTGAGGAATGGGTGAATCCCCCTGATGTTATAGAGGAGAAATCTGCAGGAGCGAGCAACCGATGCAACGTTTGCAGCAACCGTCAGTTGGTCATCCAGAATCACACCCAGATTCCTCGCAGTCCGAGTTGGTGTCACCACGGTGTTGTCAATGGTGATGGTCAGATCTTAGTGCAGGCAATTTCCCTCACCTTCGCCTTGTGTGCGAAGGTGAGGGAAAATCGTGAGATTCTGGAGGACTTGCTACGTGCTACTTGCTACTCAGGGAAACAGGAATTAACCTTCAGGGGAAACAAGGATAGCACCGGCTCATCAAACCAGGGAAACTATGTGGAGCTCTTAGACCTCATTGCGGAGAAAAACCGGTGGTTGGTGACGCATCTTGAAGTTTCCTCAGTGTTTTCCAGAACATTGAACCGTGTTCAAAACGACCTTATCTTGGCAGTAAGTGACACTCTTCAACAGAACATTCAAGATGAGGTAAATGCAGCCCCTTTCGTGTCTGTACAAGTCGATGAGACCACTCACACAACCAACAAAGCGCAGCTATCTGTTGTATCGCAGTATGTCGGCCAAAATGGAGTTAAAGAGGCATTTTTGGGGTTTAGTGATATCAGCAAGGACCACAGAGCTGCTGCGGTGGCAGAGCATGTCTTGAGCCCTTTAGATGCTTACAATTGCAAGGAAAAGTTAGTTGCAAAGGCAGATGGGGCCGCAGTGATGGCATCAGAGCTGAATAGAATTCAGGCGAATTACAGAAAATTAATATTTTTGTTTAGGTTTTTGTTTGGAATGTAGTTCAGCCAGGGGGCACAATATTCTAGAATTCTGTGGCAGTTGGAAGAATGAAGAAGGATTACATTGTTATAAAACATTAGAGAGCGCAAAAAGATGTGATTGGATTTGTGAATGCCCACTGCCTACTCAGCCACTGGGGATGCACAAGCCAGTGCATTCTCAGTGCCAGTGCCAAACCCGAATAAATGGGGAGGGTTGCGTCAGGAAGGGCATCCAGTGTAAAATCTTTGCCAAATCAAATATGCGGATCATAAGTCAAGTTTCCACACCGGATCGGTTGAGGCCCGGGTTACCAACGACCGCCAGCGGTACTGTTGGCCAGCAGGGTGCCGGTGGAAACTATGCTACTGTTGGGTGAAGGAGAAGGAGAGGGGGAAGGCATGTCCAGAGAAAGTGGGAGAGGAGGAAGGGTAGGAGTGTGGAAGTGAGTCGGAACCTTGACTGTTGGCACTATGACTGGTAAAGGGAGAGAGCTGGCAGATATTATGGAAAGAAAGGTAGGCATACTGTGTGTGCAAGAGACCAGGTAGAAGGGAGTAAGGCCAAGAGCATCGGAGGTGGGTTCAAACTCTTCTACCATGGTGCGAATGGGAGGAGAACTGGGGTAGGGGTAATTCTGAAGGAAGAGTATGTCATGAGTGTGCTGGAGGTGAAGAGATTGTCAGACAGAGTGATGAGTATGAAGCTGGAAATCGAAGCTGTATTGATGAATGTTATCAGCGCATATGCCCCGCAAGTTGGGTATGAGATGGAAGAGAAAGAAGAATTCTGGAGTGAGTTGGATGAAGTGGTGGAGAGGGTACCCAAGGGGGAGAGAGTGGTGATTGGAGCGGACTTCAGTGGGCATGTTGGTGAAGGAAACAAGTGATGAGGAGGTGATGGGTAGGTATGGTATCAAGGAGAGAAATGTGGAAGGACAGATGGTGGTGGATTTTGCAAAAAGGATGGAAATGGCTGTGGTGAATACATGTTTCAAGAAGAGGGAGGAACAAATGGTGATGTATAAGAGTGGAGGAAAGTGCACACAGGTGGACTATATCTTATGTAGAAGGCGCCATCTAAAAGGGATTGGAGACTGCAAGGTGGTGACAGGGGAGAACGTAGCTAGGCAGCATCGGATGGTGGTATGTAGGATGACGTTGGAGACCAAGAAGAGGAAGTGAGTGAAGGCAGAGCCAAGGATCAAATGGTGGAAGTTGAAGAAGGAAGACTGTTGTGTGGAGTTCAGGGAGGAGTTAAAACAGGCACTGGGTGGTAGTGAAGAGTTGCCAGATGGCTGGGCAACCACAGCAGAAATAGTGAGGGAGACAGCTAAGAAGGTACTTGGTGTGTCATCAGGACAGAGGAAGTAAGACAAGGAGACTTGGTGGTGGAATGAGGAAGTACAGCAAAGTATGGAGAAGAAGTGGTTGGCAAAGAAGTGGGACAGTCAGAGAGATGAAGAAAGTAGACAGGAGTACAAGGAGATGCAGCATAAAGCGAAGCGAGAGGTGACAAAGGCAAAGGAAAAGGCGTATGGTGAGTTGTATGAGAGATTAGACACTAAGGAAGGAAAAAAGAACGTGTACCGATTGGCTAGACGGAGGGACCAAGCTGGGAAGGATTTGCAGCAGGTTAGGGCGATCAAGGATAGAGATGGAAATGTGCTGACAAGGGAGGAGAGAGTGTTGAGAAGATGGAAGGAGTACTTTGAGGGGCTGATGATGAAGAATATGAGAGAGAGAGAGAGAGAGAGAGAGAGAGAGAGAGAGAGAGAGAGAGAGAGAGAGAGAGAGAGAGAGAGAGAGAGAGAGAGAGAGAGAGAGAGAGAGAGAGAGAGAGAGAGAGAGAGAGAAGGTTGGATGATGTGGGGATAGTGAATCAGGAAGTGCAGTGGATTAGCAAGGAGGAAATGAGGGCAGCTATGAAGAGGATGAAGAGTGGAAAGGCAGTTGGTCCAGGTGACATACCTGTGGAGGTGTGGAGATGTTTAGGAGAGATGGCAGTGGGGTTTTTAACTAGATGTTTAACACAATCTTAGAAAGTGAGAGGTTACCTGAGGAGTGGAGAAGAAGCATACTGGTACCAATTTTCAAGAACAAGGGCGATGTTCAGAACTGCAGCAACTACAGAGGTATAAAGTTGATCAGCCACAGCACGAAAATATGGGAAAGAGTAATAGAAGTTAGGTTAAGAGGAGAGGTGATGATTAGTGAGCAGCAGTAGGGTTTCATGCCATGAAAGAGCAGCACATGTGCGATGTTTGCTTTGAGAATGTTGACTGAGAAGTATAGAGAAGGCCAGAAGGAGTTACATTGTGTCTGTGTGGATTTAGAGAAAGCGTACGACAGGGTGGCGAGAGAGGAGGTGTGGTATTGTATGAGGTAGTCGGGAGTTGCAGAGAAGTATGTAGGAGTGGTGCAGGATATGTGTAAGAGCAGTGTGACAGTGGTGAGGTGTGCGGTTGGAATGACAGATGGGTTCAAGGTGGAGGTGGGATTACATCAAGGATCGGCTCTGAGCCCTTTCTTGTTTGCAATGGTGATGGACAGGTTGACGGACAAGATCAGGAAGCAGTCTCCGTGGACTTTGATGTTTGCGGATGACATTGTGATCTGTAGCAAGAGTAGGGTGCAGGTTGAGGAGAGCCTGGAGAGGTGGAGGTATGCACTGGAGAGGAGAGGAATGAAAGTCAGTAGGAGTAAGACGAAATACCTATGCGTGAATGAGAGGGAGGACAGCAGAATGGTGAGGATGCAAGGAGTAGAGGTGATGAAGGTGTATGAGTTTAAATACTTGGGGTCAACTGTCCAAAGTAACTGGGAGTACAGTAGAGAGGTGAAGAAGAGAGTGCAGGCAGGGTGGAGTGGGTGGAGAAGAGTGTCGAGTGATTTGCGACAGCAGGGTACCAGCAAGAGTTAAAGAGAAGGTTTACAAGATGGTTGTGAGACCAGCTATGTTATATGGTTTGGAGACAGTGGCACTGACAAAAAGACAGGAGGTGGAGCTGGAGTTGGAGGTGGCAGAGTTGAAGATGCTAAGATTTTCATTGGGAGTGACGAAGAAGGACAGGATTAGGAATGATTATATTAGAGGGACCGCTCAGGTTGGATGGTTTGGAGACAAAGCAAGAGAGGCACGATTGAGATGGTTTGGACATGTGTGGAGGAGAGATGCTGGGTATATTGGGAGGAGGATGCTGAATATGGAGCTGCCAGGGAAGAGGAAAAGAGGAAGGCCAAAGAGGAGGTTTATGGATGTGATGAGGGAAGACATGCAGGTGGCTGGTGTGAGAGAGGAAGATGCAGAAGACAGGAAGAAATGGAAACGGATGATCCGCTGTGGTGACTCCTAACGGGAGCAGCCGGAAGTAGTAGTAGTAGCTGTAGTAGTAGTATGATGAAACTATTTACATTTGTAAAACCTATAACATTTTTATGTGACATTAAAATACGTGTTTACAGAATAGGTAATGAATATTTGCAAATCACTTTGTATTTTTGTGGATATGACTTTACACAACACAAATGAAAAATAAGTTTGTGTATTGTGAGATACTATTTGTGGATCATGGTACACATTTGCGGATTGTCTTGTGTGGGTTACAACTGTTAAAGTTCAATAAAAACTGCCATAGTACATTTCTGTTTGCCCTCATACTCCACTCAGCACTACACATTAGCTCTCATCTTGCTCGGACGATATCTGGCTAAATGCTGCCCATTTTAGACCAATCTGTTTAATGAATTATCACATTATTGTGTGATGAACAAGTTTAACTTCCAAGCAGCGGCGAACTACTGCTCAGCGCACACCATATCCTATGTGAAAGGGCCTTAATGCCAAATAAAGCTCATTTGTGGCGCACACGATCACTTGCCTCTGCTAAAATGTCAGACAAACCCAGCTGCAGAGGCCATGGTTTGTGGTGTTGTACACTTGTGCATGTGCATGTGTGTTCGTCTGCGTCTGTGTGGTGCAGCCAGCCTGTCTTGACAGCAACGTCACCAAAACCTTGTGCGTTGATGAGCGGTTGTGCCAATTGCAGAATTTGATGACTATGATTTGATTCAATTTCCAGTGTTTGAGGTACAGGAATGCAGTGAGATTTCATGTTTGACAAAAAAAACTTTTAAACGCCCATCCCCTTACCCCCCCCCCCTCTAGGGGATGTTTTAGGGAGCTAGGAGTGTGGGCTTTAGAGAGGGCTAAACGTGATGTTTAGGAGATTTATCTCCCCATGCCCATGGAGACAAGGGGACGCAGGGGAACTGACAGATGTTTTTCTGCTGTTGGAGGCTCCTAGCTTATTACTTTAACTGAAATACCATCAGAGACACACACACACACACACACACACACACACACACACACACACACACACACACACAGCCGACAGCTGAAGCCAGCGTTGAGCTTGACTTGTTACATTTTAACGGTAACGAAGATAAAATGTTGTATGTGATTAAAAAGGTACTTCACATAACCAGACCCAATCAAATTAATATCCCTTGACAAAATATTGTGTTGTGCTGCTACGTAACAAAATAAATAGATGGTCTGATTTCATTGCTGGTTCGATTTAAGTGTTCCAGACACACTAATGGAGTCCTGCACTTCAAGTTAAGCCGGGACCTTGTGAAATGCACCAGGCCCCGTTGTGTCTCACTTGCAAAGGAGCTGTATCAATTTGGAGTACAGTTCATCCTCAACAGATGTACTCCGTAACGTAGGGGCATGACATAATCTGTTTGATTCTCTCCAGATTGATGACGATGTTTGCTTATCGTCCAGGTTGAGTCGCTGCACAGACACGACCGCTGCTGTGTTATCGGTGAAAGTGAGACTGCCGGGAAGGTGTGGGTGAGTACACGTGCCGAGGCCGAGTGTCTAAGTACAGGTGTTCTCTAATGGCAGGGTTTGGTGTTGCTGCGGTGTTTAGCTCATGGAGCTGGCCTGGGGGGTAAAGAGGGAGTTTTAAGGCCACACAGGGCTCGAAGGAAGAAGAAAAGCATCACCAGCTTGCTTTGATCAAACAAAGTGACACCTAGACTTGTGATCGAGCAAAGATGCACCAACGCGATTTCTCTTTTGAACATGAAGCTCTTAAAGGGCCGGCGGTCTGTTTTTGTTTTGTTTTGAAATTCTTTATTTTTCACAGCAGTGCAAAATTTATATCAAAACAAGAACGTTTTCATTTTCCTCTGCCGTTCGGGTTTTTTTTCTTAACTTACAAGAGAAAGTAAAAAAAAATACAAAATATAAAACTTTAAGAACTTTATACAATTTCATTTACAATTGCATTTAATCAGTGGACACCCCTCGTTTTTATATGGTCAAACATGACCCAAACATGTCCAAGGGTCAAAAATGACCCTAAGACCATCTTAGTACCCTAGTGGTGTACGGCTTTCATGGAAATATGAACAAAAAATAATGTTTCACTTTTTCTGATGTTGGGGTCACTCTAGGAAAAGTCATCAAATTTCGGTCGAAAAAAATATTGTAGCGTGCATGGATAAGCAGACACGTTGGTCCTTATCTGACGGGTCGGGCCCTTTAGTCGACTGGTTAACGTTGTCGCTTGCGGAGCGGGAAACACTGGTTCGCGCCCCGGCTGTGGCGGGTTCCTGGGTCGCCCCTCGAATGCGCTTCAATATCATTTAGAGTCTCCTCTGCCGTCTAACACTGTTACGGGCTTCTTCTTCTTCTTCTTTTCTTGACCCGTTGGGGCAACAGAAGGGTGAAGAAGTTGCCCGTTTCCCCTCCTTCCTTCCTTTAAGTCACATGTTCGTGATAAGCCCGATGTAAAGATGACCCGTCCCTCCTGCGGCGAACAGCCACCTCACCACGAGGAAGCCAATGACGTTTATAACCCTTATTTTAATCAGGGACTGTTTTTTTTAATTCATCTGCGCTTCTTCTCTCTCTTTTTTTACGATCCCACATCGGTAATTCGACAAAATTGGTTAAACAAAGGCGACTAATTGCTCCCTGTGATGGATTATTTATCTCAAACAAGTCTGAAGTCGGTTTTTCATACCGCACTGAAATGAATGGAAAGCAGCGGCCGTGTTGACGGCTGGAGGAGGTGTGCTCTGGCACACGGCCGGGGTAAAGTAGACCCCCATTTGTAGTAAATGCCCTAAAACTCAAGTACGGTTTCTTTGTAAAACCCGTCTTTTGTCGTCAAATGTGGGTTATCCCGTTTTTTCTTGAATCCGTTTCTGACAGACGGTCCGCCGCTGAGACAAACTTCGACGCACGGTGATCGAAAAACGAACCAAAACCGACGGCGGGCAACGCCCTTGGGCCACAGGGTGGCGCTGTACCCCACAATTATCGCCAACCAAAATCACGACCAAGTGGAAGTTTTTCTTTCCACGTTTCGTGGTAATCCGACACCGACGCCTGCCCAGAAGGGGGGGGGGGAGAAGGGAACGCAAAGAAAAAAAAGAAAAAGAAAATTAAGAAAAAAGCCTCTGCAGGAGGAACGGACCTCGACGGGAGCAGACGACAGAGACCGAGTGGCGGCGCACAGGGCTCCTCGCCTCCCCCCGCCACCTCCTCCTCCTCCTCCTCCATACAGAGCGGTGTCCGCTCCGCATGAGCCCAAAGCGAGAAGAAGTTTGACTCTGCGCAGGCGGATGGGTGACTCGCGCTTCCAGCCGCGGCGCTTCGTGAGGAGGAGATGATGAAGAATTTCAGCCACGGACCCCTTCACCACAGCCCGGCTCCCAATCACCTCCGCGAGAGGAACAACAGAAAGTACGGCTGGCTGTCCGCCGCCCCGCTGCGTTTCTCTCTGCGCGGTTATGCTTTCTGCATGGCGACGCTCTTCCTCTTCTGCTTCGGCTCCCTCTTCTACCAGCTCAACGGAGGACCCCCGAAAATCCTGCTGGACATCCGACAGTACCTCGGTAAGAACTTTCTTTCCTCTCTCGCTCTCTCTACTGGTGTACTTTTCCTCCGCTGCGGTCTCGTATCGTCAAACGTCAAAGAAGTGAGTGTGCAGAAAAGTCGTCTTGCCTGGATGACCGGGCTTCTTGCGGGACGTGTAACGACAAGTTGATCTTATAGTACCTACAACTACCCCCCCCCCACACACACACACACACACACACACACACACACACACACACACACACACA